>NC_090871.1:71077341-71094841 GCF_036669935.1 Montipora foliosa | reverse complement strand
GCATTATTTTTATAGCAATGAGTGACATTAGTAAATTATGTGGAAATTGAGAAAAGAAGTAGGCTGGGGTTAATTTCCAAAAGTTCGCTCGTACGTGAAATTTTAAAGAGCACAGGAGCATTGCAGATTATTTTCTCTCGCGGCATTTCTGATGTCTATTCTTGGGTTTGCAATTTGTTCATTAAATACGCCTCTTTACGATTTAATAGTTGAATTTCAGCCTAAAATTATACATTGAGCATAATGATTTGGTGGCAGGAAACATTGTGTTGTTGCAAGAATTTGACTGAAACGAATAGGTAAACAGATTTCATGTCATTTTGAACTTTCGACTTCAACATTCCTTATCATTGAAATTTTGGGTTTAAGCCGACATGATCGAAGTATCGTACTCGAGCTAACTAGGCTAATCTCAGAAAAATCCTGTGTTTGCCCATTAATTCTCCATTCACAAAAGCTTTGTGATCAAATATTTGTTCCGAAGGCTTTTAGTTTGAAGACTTCGTGATCAAACAAAACCAAGCTTTGCTGTTTTTCCTCGTAAAACGGGTAATTTTGGGTGTTATTTTTGCTGTTCGAAAGACGGGTTGTCAATTTTTTTATTCCAAGAATCTTTTAAGAGTCAAGTTTTGACGCACCTTTTCTAAAAATTTGTAAAGCCGAGCTACTGTATAATCAGAAAAACGGAACAATTTTCTTGATGTTTGACAAGTGAATTGCTGATAAGAGATAAGCGCCTTTGCATCGATGGTCCCTCAAAATACTTTAAAGACATAGTTAGGATGATTTAGATCTTTTTGGCTAAAAATATGCCAGTTATAAGGCAAGACAGCAATGTGCCAGATAGCACGAACCTTCCACTGTGTCACGTTTAAATCTTTGAGGTGTAAGGATAAAAGACCAAATTTGAAAATTTTAATCATTTTGTTCTGGCCGTGTTGTTGTTGTCTCTTTTCCATAAATTAACATAAAAAATGTTGACAAGTATTAGTTTTAAAAATTTTCTCCTGTGCATTTTGTGAATTCGCCCAGGGGACAGCTATTCTTAGAGTTATTTTCATAGAGTTATGTCGTAGAGTTAGAGTTAAGTTTCCAAAATCCTGAATTCAAGATTTTGGACTTCCAAAATCTTGAATTCAGGATTTTGGCAGTCCAAAATCTTGAATTCAGGATTTTGGAAGTCGTTAACTCTAACTCTAAGTGATAACTCTACTGAAATAACTCTTATAATTGATAGTTAACCTCATTCGCCCCTGCCCTTAAAATAATGTCATCAGCTTGGCTATGCCCGGGCAGGACGTATACAAAATATGGACCCCAGGTCCATGGACCACCCCTGAGGTCCCGATCCATGGCCTACCCTTGTGGACCACCCCTCATTTTGTAAACTCAATATGTGTTACAAGCAGAAAAATCTTTAGACAAAAGAGAGATGTGATTCTCACACTTACCTGGAAATTCAAGCAGGAACCCTTGACTAGGAGCAAACAGTTCCCTTACTAAGCCTATGTCACAGTATTTGTACAGACCAGGAGCCCATGCAACCTCGTTCCCAGGGTCTCTCTTCTCTGCCTCCATTGTCGTTGAGAGAAGACCCTGGTTCACGCTGGTCACGTGGCACTCGTCGACAAACATTTTTCCACTAGGGTAGTGTTTTCGTTATATTTTGATCCCGCAACCGCACCTGGGCGAAAAAATATTCGTTTAACAAGGCATTTCTAAAATAAAAAGGTCAAAAGAGCTGATGTTATATTCCCACAGGAGATGAATTCCCACAAAAGCGGTCAAACTAAAAGCAAGAGCTTTTGTGATCGACAAGACGACTTCAATGTCGAGCGGCGATTGACTTTCGCTTTAAAAAAATTAATTTCGTTAGTAGCCAAAGTTGCTTCTTCAGAACAAACACTAACATAAAAGAATACACCAAACACTACGTTTGCTTGATAAAAATGTCTCTTTTATTTTACTGCGACTAAAAATATACACGCTATTAAAGCGCGGTGCAGTGGTAAAAAAAATCTTAACGACATCGACAATTTACACGAAGTTGTTGAAATATAAATATCATAAGTCAAACTGTCAACTCGCTGTACAAGATTGCGACCTTAGCAATCACGTTGTTTAACTTTCGAAAGAAAAACGAAAATCAAAGAACAAAATGAAATACCTGCACATGCTAATACAGTTTGATTTGATGTATTTGAGGTCGATATGTGACTCAAGAACTTAAATAACAACACACCGGCTGATCGCTGAACATGTTTGTTTTCCATGGATAACCGTTTCGCTTGTTTTCTTGCACGACAAAATCTTCTTTCCTTTAAAATTGTCGCAAACTATTAGCATTCTTCGTTGATCCGGACCTTCACACGGATGAAAACTTGAATAATGTGAGGATATTTTCTGTGGCGTCTGATCGATTTGACCACAACTTTTTTTCTTTCACATCGGGTTCCATATGTGTAGTACATAAAATACTGCTGTCAAACGTTTTGTCAATGGTTATCTGGCCACAAAATCAATTGCGTGCTGATTCCCTTCTTTGCAATGTCAACAAAGCCTACATTGCCACCCATCCCCTAACACACATTTCGCCAACCTCCCAGATTCTGGGAGACACGTGACCAGTGTGAACCAGGGTCTTCTCTCAACGACAATGGAGGCAGAGAAGAGAGACCCTGGGAACGAGGTTGGAGCCCATGTACTATCTATTTTTAGACTACTTTTTCTGCAAAAAGACAAAGACAATTCCCGTTCAGTGACGCTATTATGTCAATTTAGTTTCTTGTAATTGGTCATTGGGCTCCTGCAGGATTAATATTGGGAAATTCAATCCAAAAATAAATTGATTTAAGCAATAGCCTGTTGGAGACACTTGTACCACATATTGGTGGCTCCAAAGGGCTTGGTCTAAAAGCCGCTTTCCAAATATAAGTTCATTACATTGGTCGAATCCTTCACGAGAACAAATGAGCCCAACAAATTGACCTGCTCCCAAATGAGTGGCTTCAAAGCTCAGTTTGTAGAGCGTTGCACCGGCGTCACAGAGGTCATGGGTTCGAATCCCCTTAAAGCCACCTGAATTTCTCAGGTGTCTATAATTAGAGACAATTGGAAAAATTGTCCAGGTAAGTGTGAAGATCACCTCCCTCTTTCGTCTAAAGATTTTTGTGCTTGTAATTTTGCAAAATGAGGGGTGGTTCACAGGGGTAGGCCATGGACCAGATCCATGAAGGGGTGCATGGACCTGGGGTCCATGTTTTGTATACGTCCTCAAAGGCAATAGACCCTTCCACAGTTTTTGACCACCATCTTGGCTGGGGGGCAGACACGGCTAAATTTACAGTAAATGTATGAGAGTTTTGCCGACTTTGAATTGCTGTAGCACCGCTTAAAAAGAGACAGATTTCCAAGTTTTGCCACTTTTTAAAATATTTTATTGATCTCATTCATTCAACCGAAAATAAGGCCATTAAGGAAGATATGACGTCGGTAAATTCAAATAATAAATCTTCTCATTGTTGCTTCTAATTTCGCGGCAATTTGCCGTGGTTTTACGGACGTTTGAGCCCAAAATGTTCCCATGCACAGATTTTTTTAAAATTTGCCAGGCAGAAAGGTAATGATCTACTTTTGCCAAAAGGGCAAAAAAAAAATGGGGGTTCACCATGCTTGTTTTTGAGATAAGGTGCATTTTTAGAAGCTTGCATTATTTTAAGATGATTTTAGCTTACAACTGTCAACAATAAAAGAAAGCTACATTAGTGTAATTTAGATCAGGTAAATGTACTCAATTCAACATAACTAAATAAACTTTTGCAGCTGATGTCTTTTTCTAAGGTGAAATAGACCTTGAAAAACCATACATATTAGTCTAAGAAAGAAAACTTTCAGTCACACAAGAGCATAAAAAGCGAAATATTTGTACATGTAACTTCTCACAAAGGGTCCAATTGGACACAGAAAAAAAAATCGAATATTTACGCAAATTACAAACACCAGGAAAAACATGTGAATGGCATATTAAGAGGCAATAGATTGAATATTAAATATTCTTGAATATTAATTAGCTGGACCCCTAAAATTTTGCAATGGACCCTCACATTTTTCAGGAAGGGGTCTAGGTGACCCCCAAATTTGAAAACCTGGATGAACTTTCACGAATAGTCATGCATGGTCACACTTACACATGTAGTGAAATGTGAGGAGGCTAATGCTTAATGTTTGGAGTCCCCTCAATAACATAATACATTAGTACCGTAACAGAACTTGGTCTCAACATTTTAACCTTCCTTAACATGTGAATGACACTTTTGTTATTTAACAGGAGCAGATGTGAAAGTTGTAGCTGCAACGTTATATCCACAACCGGGATTAACAGTTTTTACTGAGTGTAGATTGAGTAAGGGAGAGAAATTTGTTGGTTGGTTTAAAGCAGACAACACCCAGATTACTAGTTCTTCAACTGCAGCAGTGCGAGTGGAACAAGTTGATGCAACCACATACAAACTAACATTTGCTGATGTGAAGGTTGAGGAAGGTGGTGAATATGAATGTCGTGGGAGCTTAAACAATAAAGCAACTTTTGAACTGCATGTTAATTGTAAGTAAAGATTTTATGACTGAAAAGATTTATCTGCTTTTTTTTTTGTAAGCTCCCATTTTCTGATGTTCACAACCCCTTAGGGGAAATTTGGTTGGCTGTTGCCATGAGAATAGCTGGCTACTCAAGAGTGTGATGATGGCTTTTATTATATGGGAGGGAGTGTTTTACCAGGAACTAAAACACTCATAGAATCAATACAGCATCTACGTCTTTGTATTAGGCCTGCTTTTCAATCTCTACCATGTACTTTGTATATTTCATGACCATGTAATAAAAAGAAAATTACATGTTAACTTGAATATATGAATTTTATATTCTTGTAGTAAGAACAATATCTCCCTCGCCACAGTGTAATATCCCCTATGTACACTATAATGACAGCCTTAAAGTAAATGGCAACTTTTTTTGCAAAGCCAGCTTCTTCAAAGCTTGATGAAAGCCCTGAGTTTAAAATGCGTAAAAATGTTTTTGATTTTATTTTGTGCTTAAGAAGGATACCATGTGTGCTTTATTTGCCATGAATGTTACAGTTGACACATTAAAAGTGGACCTGATACAACACATTAAAATTGGTCAAGAAGACACCATTACATTTGGGGTAAGAGGTTATCCTAAACCACAAATAACATGGAAGAAGGGAAGAAGAACATTGAATCCAGCCAATGATGCACGCTACAAATTACTGAATGATGGCTCCCTGACAATTGTCAATGTCAAAGTATCTGACCAAGACAACTACACGGTGACTGTGGAACAAGAAAGCTATGGAGTTAGAAAACAAATTGAGGTGTATGCTGTAGGTAGGTATTGTCTCATATCCCTTTCCTGTTCAATTTTCGTGTATACACTGAAGAGATTTCAATGGATATTTCCGTTGTTACTTCTTAAAGATCACCTGATTTGAAGAGGATTTCACCTGTCTCTTGTAAGAATGTCAAAGTCATCCCTGCCAGAGGGTGTCCCGTGTCACTTGTCTGAATTTTAAAAGGTTTCGTGTCTGTGCTTTGTCAGTGGGAGTTCACGTTGCTTTCTCAAATAAAAGGAAATTTAAAGAAAGGATGTTGTTTGTCACGGTTTCACTTAACGTGCTGTCACTACTTTTTAGGCCGAGTCGCTTGTCGAAATGTACATGTACCTTGGCAGAGCCTCTCACAACCTACAATATTTGGGCAAAGCAAACCACTGAATTTGGCAAAATTTCAAAAAGACCCCAAATATGGCCATTACAATCCAGTGCTTGATATGCCTATTTTAATTGCTCCCTCTAGAGACATTTAAATATTAAGCTACATGTAGCTGTATACGAAATTGTTAAAATTATATTTGTAAGTCGGAAAATATCTTTTTATCAGGTTTTTTTTTGTCTCCTTTTAAAATCAAATTTTAACAGAATTAGCTGACTTCTCGTAATGAAGTAGCCTATGCTTTTGGTTGGCAGTTGATACTTATTGAAAGCACTGGATAGTCATCGATAAAGAACGAACAAAGTGAAGAAATAAGTGCAACTTGATACAAAGAACTAACTTATGTCAAGTAAAATAAAAACAAAAACAGTGAGCAAGAAATGAAAACGCACGCAGAAAGATGACATGTCAAAGCCTAGACTTGGCAATGAGTTTGGACAATGTGCGAGCCAGCGAGGCATGTGAGCCATGGCTGCAAGGCCTGCAAGCCAAGATGGCGAGTCAACTTGTGAATCACACAGTTATTGAAAGCTATAACTGTTTTAAAATGGGTGCTTAGACTTAATAACAGTTTATCAGCACTATTTGAAACGGGTGCTTAGACTTAAATGCGAAATTTGCATGACTCGCTGGCTTGCAGATTGTCCAGTCCCTGTGGCAATCAGTATATTTTGAGACCAATTATGAGTTATTTTATTATTTGATCACTGAGTTAGTTTTTCGTCATTCTTCTCAACCCAAGATGTCTGGTCTATCTCTAATGGCGAAGAGAGGCCATTTTTCACATAAACTGCTTACCAAACCAGTGTACCAGTGTACAAGTCATCCATAACTCTGTATTTTAGGAGCAGAGCTGGCACAGTGGTGAGAGCACTCACCTTCCACCTATGTGGCTCAGGATCGATTCCCGATTTGCGCCATTTTTGTGGATTGAGTTTGTTGGTTCTCTACTCTGCTCAGAGAGATTTTTACTCGGGTACTCCTGTTTTCCCCTTTCCTCAAAAACCAACATTTGATTTGATTTGTTCTTATTTCCAGTCAGGATGCAGCTCTTTACAACCACTAATTTCATTGGGTCCCTTTAGGGCGCAGCTCTATTCTGTTTTATGTTATGGTCCATTGTTTTATTTGTATGGCTCTTTGTGTCCATTTTTTTCTGAACCAACCCAGGAGTTGTTCCAAGACCGCAGCCCCTGATTTCAGTAGATTTGTATTCTCCCCAATTAGTAGAGCACTTGTGCTCAGCTAAATAACCTTGAAACTTGACCACCACCCAAGTATCAATGGTTAAACCCCAAAGGCAACGAGATAACATCATTTGCCAACTTTGAAATTAGCGGTGGCAACTTAACCATCAAGAAAGTGGACAAAGATTTGAACGGAACATACACATGTAGAGCATACAATGTGATAGAAAAAACTGGCGAGCAGATTGGTGAAGTTAGGGAAGTGGTGGACATGAATATTTATGGTGAGGCTCACTAGTATGCACCCTGCGAGCAGAGCCTCCTTTTATCTTTTTCTTCCTCAAGGATGAGAAAAGGAGGCCCTGCCTGAATCGCATCAACTCTTTGAGGGTGCCACAGCCCAGACTTCGGGACTAGTCAAGCTTGTTTTCTCTCGTCAAACTGGTTTCTCCAGTGTGAGCGTCAGTGTAGTGATAAAACCTATGGTTGTAATTGAGCTTGCTGTAATGCGGAAAACCAACATGGCAACAAGATCTGGCCTGTTAGGCTTGGGTTTGAGACTGTATCCTGGCAAAATTCAGTGCATTCTCAAAAAAGATCATAATCAATCCATGCAGAGCCTTTCTCAAGAACACCAAAAGAAAGGCTCTGCGAGAGGGGTGACTAGAATGTCACTATAAAGTGAAAATACAGCTAGTTGACAGTCGCAGGTATTGCTGGGCTATTTTGTCATGAGGCCTTTTGTCATACAATACAATACAATAATTTATTGTCATGGTAGTACGTGTGTATCTTTTAAGGTGGAATGCATCACACAACATGCGATCACACACCGATCCACACATCTGCTGTCACATGACAAGCATTGGTGCTACTTTAGCTGGTTTCTTTAAGTTATGTCCTGTACCCATAGCAGTGCAGTGTTCAAAAAATGTATTGTTGGAATAATAACACTGATTATGATATTATCCAAATCTACATTCATTACAATATGTCAACAATAGAGATTTTTCTGACCAAAGAGACAGTTTTGAATCACCAAAAGAAACAAGAAGAATCCTGAAAATCCCGATTAATACAGTAAATTCCAAGTACCACTAGTTTGAATACTGTAGATTAATTCAAAATGAATGTTTGGATTCCAAAAATCTGGATCATTGGTGACATTCTCACCCTTATTTTTGCAGACATTCCAACCCCTTTTGAAGGAAAACATTGATTATTTTTAGCACCAAAGGTTCTCACATGAATGCCTTTAGAAGCTGCGAGCCTGTAGGGGGGTTTGATATAGTCGCAACTTAAATTGCACCAGGGACAATCAATGTGCTGAATTGTGTCGCCAGGTCGGTTGCCAGTTGTTTAACAAAACAAAGTAGGAGCCCGCAATGCGCATGTGTAAAAAACTGCTGAAAATGTGAATGATTGAGGTAATGGATCGTGGTTCAACCACATTACAATTATTTTGCTCCATATCATTTTTTATGCCTTTATTAATTAATTAGCAAAAGTTTTGGCAAATTGAGGGGAAAAAGTAGCCAACTTCTCTCAGTGAAGTAGCTGGTGGCTGGCGCTTTTGGCAGCTGAAATGAAACCACTACAAGCTATAGGAGACTCTTGGCATCTACAATTGGCCAATAATTAAACTATGTTCAGATGAGATAATGTCCCATGCATTTTCTTTTTCAGAGCCACCCGTGATCACCTCTTCAGGTGGTGACAAGGAAGTAGGCAGAGGAGAATCTTTTAGTTTAGAATGCAAAGCCAAGGGATCTCCCAAGCCAACAGTAGAGTGGACGAGGAATGGAGAAAGGGACCCTCGTCAAAAGGTACGTACATTGTAAGAGCAACCATCATCTGGTTTTTTCATTGTAATAGCAATTCTGTGCAATAGTCTTCAGTTTGTCAACCAGGATGTAGTAGTGATTATTATTTGTATTCTTCCTTCGATTCACATATAAGTATTGAGAATACTTGTTTACAAACTGACCTAGAACGTTATATACTGTTATTACGTAAGAAGCAGATTCATTACTATTGTATCATTAGTCACTCAATGAAAAACCCATTAACTCTTTCACCCCTAAACTGTCGTAAACCGCCCATACTTAGTATTTTCCTCTTTCTAACGCCAGAGTATTTTACTCGTCAGTGGGGAACCCCTAGGAGTCAATGCGTTAATGCAGGTTAAAATGTAAGTTCTTTAGTGCAAAAAAATAAATCCTCAACATCTACTCACAGCAACTAAAAAACTAATAGCTGAATAAAGCACATGCTAAATGGGAGCATGATTAGTAATTATTACAAGATTGTGAAAAGGAATTTTGTTGTTGTTGTTGTTCCTTTTGTAGATGTCCGAAGGCCAAAGTGTTATTGAGTTTAAAAACATTCAGATTGGAGATGCAGGAAAATACATTTGTGAGGCAAGAAGCAGTGCCTTGGATGATGATGGGAAAGTTATTGTGGATACCTTTGTTCGTAACCTCAACATCAGATGTAAGAGATTCTGTGTCATGTAATATTCATGTGATGGAAGAATAATCTGTTTGAGCAAGGCTTTGAGCTGCTGTTAAAAACGTCTCTGCCGCTTTTCTGTCGATCTACGGCGTCATCATTATTTCTTGATGGTGTCGTAGATCGTTGAAAGCTAGGAATAAAGTGGTCATCGGCAGCTCAAAGTCTCACTCCAATAGTTTATTTTTATCTATAAATATGCTGCTAAAAGACAACATAAAGTGCTTTATTCATGTGGTGGTTAACTTAATGTCAGACAGCTAAAATGTGCATTGGTGCCTTTAAAGACACTTAAGGCGTAACTGTGAAAAAGTAATGATAGCGAAATTCGTCGGAATTCGTGCTTTGTTCTCAACGAAATTTCGGCGAAATTTCGTCGAACTTTTGCTTTGGAGACATGCGAAATTTCCTGTAGGTTGAGCGAAATTTCGAAAGGTCTAACGAAATTTCACCGAATTTTCGCTCAGGAGAAGTGCGAAATTTCGTTTTGCTTTGGCGAAATGTTGGAAAGCGTAACGAAATTTCGCCGAATCTTCGCTCTTGACGTGTGCGAAATTTCGAAAGGAGAGACGAAATTTCGTTCAAAATGCGTACGAAATTTCGAAAGGTGAGACGAATCTTCTCTCTTCTTCGCTTTTCTTTCTTTTCGCCGTTTTCGAATTATCATTAGAGGATCCAACTAATGATCTTCAAATATAAGTACAAGGTCTTCGGAACGCTTTGGAAATAAACATCTCGCAAGTGACTTGCCGACGCGTGCGAAACAAAGAATTTTTCCTTGAAGTGAAAAATAACTAAACGTGAGCAGCGCGCCATAGAAACTTTGATAAACATTTTTTTGTCAAGGAAAGAGCATTTTAGCGTTTTTGCAACTAAAGGTTTGTTCGAAATTTCGCTCACACAAACAAAGTGTTGGAAATTTCGTTTGAAATTTCGCTCCTACTTGCGAAATTTCGAACGAAATTTCGCTCCCACTAACGAAATTTCGAACGAATTTTGCCACCTTCAGCGAATTTGCCAAGTGAAATTTCGTTAATGGTGAAACAATAGAGGCCAGCGAAATTTCGCCGAAAATTCGTTCTCCTCTAAATTTCGCAGATTTACGTAGAATTTCGTAGAACTTCGTCGAAATTCGACGAAATTCGCTATCATTACTTTTGCACAGTTACTGTATATATGTAGAATTGACGTCATACCTACAGACAATAGTTTTATGCATGCAGAAGTGACGTCACCTGACACACTAACCAGCAGTTTGATCAGTTTGTCATGGCGGAGCTCAGCTCAGGAATATGCATAATAAAACAATTTATTGAATTCGGTTTTCGCATGTTAGCGATAATTATCAAGGCCTCAGTTTGTGTTATCCGCCTCAGCCTTCGGCTTCAGCAGATAACACAAACTTTGGCCTTGATAATTATCGCTAACATGCTCAACCTCATCCAATAATTGTTAAATGTATGCAAGGAAAATGACAACGACTAGGAGAATGTCATTTGAAAATTCACTTTTATGTTGTTGTAGTCATTTCCTGATATTCCAAGTCATTTGGCATGGACAGTGTGTATCAACATTCCAGGAATAAGATTGGTATGGAAAGTTGATGTTTGGAGAGAAAATTGAAAATTTATCAGCAGTTGGACAAGGCCACCACATATGTAACCCTAAATTTGGTCATTTCATGTTGTTGTCAGGACGACATTGGATAAGAAATGTACCAAAATGTGAAATGCAGACGTGGAACTTTAGAGCTTTTATTTTTGCTCATTAGACCTGTTATTTCCTGGCATTCTGGTAGCCTTTATCATCATCCTGGCTTAATGCATTAGTAGGTGACATCACAGCATCTTCCCAATAACATCACGTATTGTTGTTGTTCTAACGAGAGCCATGTTGGTTGAAGAAACAACAGTCTACCTATTGTCAGTGGTTGCCAAATTTGACGCCAAAAGAATGTTTGTAAACGGATGACTTACCTACAAAATAAACAAGTGGACACCTTGATTTTGTAGAATACTCATTATGTACTGTAACAATGTTCCCGAAACCAAAACATTATTTAGTTGCCGTTACTCATTGGTTTATCCCAAAAAAAGTTAAATGTTGCTTTTTTGATGAAATTAATTCTGAAAATTCTCTGCTTTTCTGGACCTTCGCTTTGTGCTGTTTAATTTTTAGGTTGGTTTGCATTATTGGTAGAAATATGAAAATTTTACCAACCTGTGAGCTTACATTATACCGCGCTTGTTATTAAGCTTATATTATGTATAAAGTATTTAATTTCTTTGAGAAACCCAAAGTCAATTTTAAATTTTGACACCTTTTGTAGGAACTTACGATGGACACGTCGACGTCCTATGCGTAACTTAAAGAAAAACGAACGTTTCGTTTAGTCTATTTGACATACAACTTACCGTCACCATTTCAAATCCGTTTCTTGACTTGCAGCTAAATACAGGAATTGCACCGACCAGCGGTCTGGGTAAAAACATTGGTTTGGTGTTGGGGCTCTCATTCTCGCGGGCTCAAATTTGCAATGTCTGTACAAGTGAATGACTGGGACTAGGTCGGTGCAATTCCTGTATTTAGCCGCAAATGTTTCTTGTTGTTCCGCCATCTTATTTCCAGGAACGAGGTTATTCGCCGTTCCATGTGCTTTTGAGACTGGGGCGAGCACAATGGGGAATTACAATTTTAACAATAGGGAGCTTAAGCATGCGCGTGTTTGAGACGCGGACGGCAACCGGAAGTGAGCTGTTTTCCTTTTTAACTTGTCTTCACACAACCACATTTACATTGCCAAGTATCTTTTCTCCATTAGAGATGATTTAGTGATTAGTATAAAAATCTGGGAGACACCACTGTCCTAGCGCGCGAATTGTTCTCTTCCGGTCGCCGTCCGTGTCTCAAAGAACGAGGGTGCTTAAGCTCCCCGCTTATCCTGCGAAATCGCGCGAAATATCGCCTGATACTTAGCCGACGAGGCCGTAGGCCGAGCTGCCTAAAATCAGGCGATATTCCGCAAGATTGAGCAGGATAATACGTAGAGTACGCGCGACGAATATTGAGCGCGCTTTGACCATATTTGGACATTGCCACAATGTGTTGAATAATAATTTATTTTATTACTTGAGCAGTGACGAAAGAAAACGGCGAAAGGAAAGCCTGAAAATTTTCAGGCTTGAAAGGGAATTCGGGCCTGACCTCTGCGATACCTTAACGAGTTAACGACAGGGGCCCTTTTATATGATTTCGTTCCTTGGCCTCCAAGGAGATCGTCCTGGAAAATCGCGATATTTGACATCTCTCCACGTTGCGGCGAAACACTTTTTGCGTCCATTCGCACATCACGTCTCTTCACTGGAGGATAATTACCTGGGTCGCCTTTTTTCGTCTGTATTTTTGTCCACAAGTAGAGCATTGTATCAGATGTGTTGAAATTGCATGGATTGGGAACAAAATTGTTTGCGATTTAAATTAATTAAAAACACCTCTGTGATAATTACAGGTGCACCCGGACGTCCAATTTTCTACGAACCCAAAGGAACGCTTATTGACACAACCAGTTTTACACTCAAGTGGCGCAAGCCCCAGGATACTGGAGGTGATAATGAGATCCAGTATATAGTCAAATACCGCCACCAGAGCAAAAGAAAACCAGGACCTTGGAAAGAGTTTCAAACAAAAGAGCTGGAATATCAAATCAAAGATCTAGACAGGAATAAGAAATACAAATTTCAGGTGATCGCCAAGAATAGAGGTGAAGGCAACCCCGATGAGAGATTTTACCGAATTAATGTGAAGCCAGGTATGACAAGTCTCGTTAATAAGATTCGTCGCGATAGCGAGGCTGATAGGACACTAACAAAGAGAACGTAAAACTAGCAGTAATCAAGGATTAGTGAAGTGCGTTCGATTCGTGTTTTGTCGTCAACGAGACATTTGAAAGTTGTATATTTTGGTGAGAATCGTTTTGGAATGCATGTGTTATATAATGCAATATCAGTTTGGTGGCGTGACTTCTTAGCGTGTACACGCGGGGACGGTCACCCATCCAGGTTTTAGGTTGATTGAGCAACAGAACGGGAACTTAGCGACGGGAGAGCGCGCGGAGTAGTCTGGATTCTACTGTAATCTTACCCAATATGGACATTTTTCTGCGCGTGCCGTCTTCAACTGACGTTCCCTTTCTGTTGCACAATCAGCGTAAATATTAACCTCATCCAACCGGACTTGACTCACTATCACATGAAATTGAGGTTGTTTTGTGCAGGACAAAATGCTGAAATAGTATGGTATCACGATCGATACCTGAGCCGAAGGTCATCCCGAGGGATTGGAACGATTAGAATGGGTTCGACGGAGGAGAACGTAATGGAAGTAGTTGGAAAGATCATTTGCAGTTAGTTGAACAACTTAAGAAGCCACAGGAAAAAATTCCAGGCGGGAACAGGATTCGAACCCTTGACCGAGCGATTGCGTTGCTTACTTAGTACTTACTTACTTACTTTGCGTCTTTACTTACAACCAACTGAGCTATCAAGCCTATTGTGAGTTCTTAAGAGTCAATCTCCCTAACCACTGCGTGACATGTGGCACAAAGTCAAAAAATTCACCCCGATCATTTTTTGTCCAGAGATAGCCTATGGTGTCCTAAGAAACGTGATATAACTTTTAAGTTCTGAAAATTTTCTAATTTCGAGAAAAGCTCGAGAAACTCCAGGCGGCTCCTGAAATGGAAAAATCACCAAAATGACCCATCAATCAAGGGCCATAGAATCAAAACTCTCGTGAAGGCGCAAAAGAAAATACACATTTCTTTATTTTGTAATTTGATTAGGGAGATAAAAAGTTGATGATTAAGGCCAGATAGAAACAGATAGCTATCGATTTAAAATTACTTGTGAGAACTCAAAAATTTGCCTAAATTTCGGACTTGGAAAATCCCAAATTGCGACCCATTTTCAAACAATCATAAACATAGGCGGTAAAATTCAGAATTGGCTGAAACTTCGAATTTCACGACTTAAAGGCATGTATTCAATGATAGCAAAAAATATATTTTGGTAAAACTTATTTCCTTGGGGAGCAGCCCGATACAAGTTTGCTGAAATCAGTCAATATTCAATTAGCCAATGCAATCAAAGCTCTGGCAGCTGTGAAACACAAGTGAGGGAAACCTTGTGAAAATTTGGTAATTCTTGTTACTGCTGTTCGAATTCAGTTACTTTCTGCTATATTAGCAGCTTAACTTGGAATATAAATGTTCGGAAGCAATGTTTCAGATCAACGGACAGTTAAGTTTACTCTCAAGATTGCCGTCACAAGAACTGATACACGCGTCATTCACCAAACTTACTTTACGATCTATTTCCTACTAAAGAAATTCTTTTCTTTAAAAAAAAATTACATCAATGAAGTGCCATGGTGTAATTAACAGATTCCTGCATTTCTAGAAATCGTACTTTTTAATCGGAAACAGTAGGAAATAAACAAGAATAAAGTGATTCACAGCAAATGTTTTGTCACGCAATTTTACATGCCATAATATGTCTGGCCACCTGACGCAGGTTCCATGTTTGTCGCAACGCTTTTGTTACTTTGAGGTTATATTGTAATATGCCTTTACTTAATCGAAGCTTTCATGAGGGATAAACACATCTCATAAAATCCATTTTGTCCTGAACGTTTGATCGGTTTTCATCCTTGTTCGTGCACTTCTCTCGCCGACGCTTGCACTTGCATTACCAGTTGTGTAGCCGCCAAGGGAAGTTCGTAGCCAGGGCGATTAATGCAAAGGAAACTAGCCAATCAAGAGACCAAAATCAGCGGCAGACAGCAAGTAACCTAGTGCGTTTTACGTCTCAATTAGATTCGTTAACTAAACAAAAACAAAGAGCACACCCTCTCACTGACATTTACGACGCGTTATCAACAAAACATCCACTCCATTCTTATTTGTTCGCTAATCTAATTACCTGGCCCTGGTTGTTCGAAGGGTGGATAGCGCTATCCACTGGATAAATCGCTACCTACTGGATAACTCAATTGATTTTGCTAGTGTTTATCCGCTGGATAGTGGTTTATCCGGTGGATAGCGTTATCCACCTTTTGAACGTACAACCGAGGCCTGGTAGGGAACCAATAAGAAAGAAAGTGTTCGGCCAACAGAAACGCGAGTTAAGCTGAAACAACATGTCTGACAGATATTTGAAATCCATTCTATTACAACAGCATGTTGTTCTTGCTATTCCGTTTCACTAGCCTTTCCGGGCTGAGACTATTGACGTCAATATAGAGTTCCTCTCAGTGAAAACATTTCTGTTCAAGTTTAAGATAAGGAGATCAAATTTCCTCCTGCCCAATAGTTGCATCATCACCCATTCACTTCGTTACTTTACAAATGCAAGTTTGACAGTACGCGTCTATTTTCTCCACATATGGCTGCTTGCGCTTGACCCGTATCTCCTTCGTATCAATATTAAGGTCAGCACAGATGTCTCTTAGTTGCGCAAGGGATAACTTGTCAAGTTTGCTATCTGAGGCCATTTCACACAAGTTCCGCCCATCCCACATGACAGGGTGAGCTGGCAAAAATTCCCGAGCAACCACATTTGTCAACTCTTGTATCGCTGCCTCCTGAGAAGCACCCACCAACACCTCCTCATGATCTTCTTCACCAGAGAGAGTTTTCTTCGACGCAAGTCTCGAGAAAAAGCCGGCAATCTGAGAGGAGGTGAGAAAATCTTGGCTACTGAAAATGCGGTTTCCCCTCGAGTCAACAGCAGTCAGCATTGAATGTGCAACCGAAGCAGGATCAATCTTTCTTCCTGAGCTCTCCCCTTGCTGGAATTTGTCCGCCATAAACTTTCTTTGTTTATCAGTAAATCTGACTCTCTTGGAAGTACTCGACTTGAGAGCCCAACCCTTTGGTAATGCCTCGGTCACGGAGGGTGGTTGTTCAGAACAACTGAGCTGTGGATGGGCTTGACATTGCACTTCAAGGTTCTGTGCATACCCCACAGCTGCTTTATCGAATAAAGTGTCTCGTTCCACCGCACGCTTGTGTCGCCCACAATCTAAATGCCGCTGCATTGATGAGTACCTCAGAAATGTCTGAACGCAACCTTCTTCCGGACAAGTGAAAATCCCCTCTTTGCTAATAGATTCCTCTCCCCCACTTTTCACTGCTGCTGCTGCTCCTGCTTCTGTTGTTGTTGTTGCCGGAGGCAGATCCTGCTCGGTTTCTTTAGTGCGTCTTTCCTTTACTGGTGTGAAGCTACACGAGTTAGACCGAGTAACTCCTGTAAGGGCCAAAAGCTGGGATATAGACGGAATACTCAGCTTTTCCTTGGGAATTTGCTTTCCAGGGCCGAGGTTTATACGCCCTCCAGACCCGTAAACCACTTTCCTCGAACTGAACATTACTTATCAGACTGATGCCTTCTATCTTTGCTGATGCCTCGCAGGATACTTCCACGCATTCACACAATACAACGTTTATGGCAGGTACTCCACCACACGAAAGGATCGCATCTCTCATTTGTGCTGGAGTCTCAGTATCGTTGCCTGCATTAAGATGGATTCTCATGTGCGACTTAATGGTTGCTGCCTTCCGATCACATGCGGCCTTGCCTCCTTGTGGATCCGAAAAATCCGGGCGCTTGATATTGACGCCATATTGGAGGCCGAGGGTTTTAGCGCACACTAAAGTGAAGCCGCAGTGATAACACCCAGCATTGTCTTGACGATAATAAACTGTCTTCAGCTCCGGCATGATTATCTTCCGTTGTCTGATCACATCGGACATCACGGCGACTACCGCGCTGCTATCTTGGGAAGTCGAATGAAAAATATGGGCAAAGGTAAGCATTTCGAACTCACCACGCTGTCTTCTCGTGGCAACTGTCAGGTGCCATGGAATGCCCCGTTTCCCAAACCAATCGTTTCGACTTTCGCGGAACTTTCTGGGCAGGTATTTCATAGCCCAGTCTTGCACTATGAACACTGAC
>NC_090871.1:71064841-71072341 GCF_036669935.1 Montipora foliosa | reverse complement strand
GAATAATAATTTATTTTATTACTTGAGCAGTGACGAAAGAAAACGGCGAAAGGAAAGCCTGAAAATTTTCAGGCTTGAAAGGGAATTCGGGCCTGACCTCTGCGATACCTTAACGAGTTAACGACAGGGGCCCTTTTATATGATTTCGTTCCTTGGCCTCCCAGGAGATCGTCCTGGAAAATGGCGATATTTGACATCTCTCCACGTTGCGGCGAAACACTTTTCGCGTCCATTCGCGCATCACGTCTCTTCACTGGAGGATAATTACCTGGATCGCCTGTTTTCGTCTGTATTTTTTTCCACAAGTAGAGCATTGTATCAGATGTGTTGAAATTGCATGGATTGGGAACAAAATTGTTTGCGATTTAAATTAATTAAAAACACCTCTGTGATAATTACAGGTGCACCCGGACGTCCAATTTTCTACGAACCCAAAGGAACGCTTATTGACACAACCAGTTTTACACTCAAGTGGCGCAAGCCCCAGGATACTGGAGGTGATAATGAGATCCAGTATATAGTCAAATACCGCCACCAGAGCAAAAGAAAACCAGGACCTTGGAAAGAGTTTCAAACAAAAGAGCTGGAATATCAAATCAAAGATCTAGACAGGAATAAGAAATACAAATTTCAGGTGATCGCCAAGAATAGAGGTGAAGGCAACCCCGATGAGAGATTTTACCGAATTAATGTGAAGCCAGGTATGACAAGTCTCGTTAATAAGATTCGTCGCGATAGCGAGGCTGATAGGACACTAACAAAGAGAACGTAAAACTAGCAGTAATCAAGGATTAGTGAAGTGCGTTCGATTCGTGTTTTGTCGTCAACGAGACATTTGAAAGTTGTATATTTTGGTGAGAATCGTTTTGGAATGCATGTGTTATATAATGCAATATCAGTTTGGTGGCGTGACTTCTTAGCGTGTACACGCGGGGACGGTCACCCATCCAGGTTTTAGGTTGATTGAGCAACAGAACGGGAACTTAGCGACGGGAGAGCGCGCGGAGTAGTCTGGATTCTACTGTAATCTTACCCAATATGGACATTTTTCTGCGCGTGCCGTCTTCAACTGACGTTCCCTTTCTGTTGCACAATCAGCGTAAATATTAACCTCATCCAACCGGACTTGACTCACTATCACATGAAATTGAGGTTGTTTTGTGCAGGACAAAATGCTGAAATAGTATGGTATCACGATCGATACCTGAGCCGAAGGTCATCCCGAGGGATTGGAACGATTAGAATGGGTTCGACGGAGGAGAACGTAATGGAAGTAGTTGGAAAGATCATTTGCAGTTAGTTGAACAACTTAAGAAGCCACAGGAAAAAATTCCAGGCGGGAACAGGATTCGAACCCTTGACCGAGCGATTGCGTTGCTTACTTAGTACTTACTTACTTACTTTGCGTCTTTACTTACAACCAACTGAGCTATCAAGCCTATTGTGAGTTCTTAAGTGAGCTGTTTTCCTTTTTAACTTGTCTTCACACAACCACATTTACATTGCCAAGTATCTTTTCTCCATTAGAGATGATTTAGTGATTAGTATAAAAATCTGGGAGACACCACTGTCCTAGCGCGCGAATTGTTCTCTTCCGGTCGCCGTCCGCGTCTCAAACAACGAGGGTGCTTAAGCTCCCCGCTTATCCTGCAAAATCGCGCGAAATATCGCCTGATACTTAGCCGACAAGGCCGTAGGCCGAGCTTCCTAAAATCAGGCGATATTCCGCAAGATTGAGCAGGATAATACGTAGAGTACGCGCGACGAATATTGAGCGCGCTTTGACCATATTTGGACATTGCCACAATGTGTTGAATAATAATTTATTTTATTACTTGAGCAGTGACGAAAGAAAACGGCGAAAGGAAAGCCTGAAAATTTTCAGGCTTGAAAGGGAATTCGGGCCTGACCTCTGCGATACCTTAACGAGTTGACGATAGGGGCCCTTTTATATGACTTCGTTCCTTGGCCTTCCTGGAGATCGTCCTGGAAAATGGCGATATTTGACATCTCTCCACGTTGCGGCAAAACACTTTTCGTGTCCATTCGCGCATCACGTCTCTTCACTGGAGGATAATTACCTGGATCGCCTGTTTTCGTCTGTATTTTTTTCCACAAGTAGAGCATTGTATCAGATGTGTTGAAATTGCATGGATTGGGAACAAAATTGTTTGCGATTTAAATTAATTAAAAACACCTCTGTGATAATTACAGGTGCACCCGGACGTCCAATTATCTACGAACCCAAAGGAACGCTTATTGACACAACCAGTTTTACACTCAAGTGGCGCAAGCCCCAGGATACTGGAGGTGATAATGAGACCCAGTATGTAGTCAAATACCGCCACCAGAGCAAAAGAAAACCAGGACCTTGGAAACAGTTTCAAACAAAAGAGCTGGAATATCAAATCAAAGATCTAGACAGGAATAAGAAATACAAATTTCAGGTGATCGCCAAGAATAGAGGTGAAGGCAACCCCGATGAGAGATTTTACCGAATTAATGTGAAGCCAGGTATGACAAGTCTCGTTAATAAGATTCGTCGCGATAGCGAGGCTGATAGGACACTAACAAAGAGAACGTAAAACTAGCAGTAATCAAGGATTAGTGAAGTGCGTTCGATTCGTGTTTTGTCGTCAACGAGACATTTGAAAGTTGTATATTTTGGTGAGAATCGTTTTGGAATGCATGTGTTATATAATGCAATATCAGTTTGGTGGCGTGACTTCTTAGCGTGTACACGCGGGGACGGTCACCCATCCAGGTTTTAGGTTGATTGAGCAACAGAACGGGAACTTAGCGACGGGAGAGCGCGCGGAGTAGCCTGGATTCTACTGTAATCTTACCCAATATGGACATTTTTCTGCGCGTGCCGTCTTCAACTGACGTTCCCTTTCTGTTGCACAATCAGCGTAAATATTAACCTCATCCAACCGGACTTGACTCACTATCACATGAAATTGAGGTTGTTTTGTGCAGGACAAAATGCTGAAATAGTATGGTATCACGATCGATACCTGAGCCGAAGGTCATCCCGAGGGATTGGAACGATTAGAATGGGTTCGACGGAGGAGAACGTACATTTGCAGTTAGTTGAACAACTTAAGAAGCCACAGGAAAAAATTCCAGGCGGGAACAGGATTCGAACCCTTGACCGAGCGATTGCGTTGCTTACTTAGTACTTACTTACTCACTTTGCGTCTTTACTTACAACCAACTGAGCTATCAAGCCTATTGTGAGTTCTAATTTAGCCCATATGAGGTGAACGAAATGATTTTTTAAGATATATTTAGTGTCTAAGGAAAAAATGAGCTTAACAAGCTTGTTCCTTTGTTGCCTTTATTTGTACCCACCAAACGTCGTTATCAAGTTGAAGTTATTCGAAAGTTGTCGGTTCAAGTGTTGATAAGTTTTGCCATTGGTCTAGCCAAACACAGGAGACACAGTGCAGGCTTTCTTCATTAGCGTCGCACTGATTGGCTCCTGTGATTGTTGCGTCTGTTGAGATTCCTAAGATGTGAATGTCAATTTTCCTTACTTACTTCCATACATTACTTCTTATATCATTTATGGGAATTTCGTGATATATCTAGACAAAACCCAAGTGATAAATCTCTTTATTCTCCTCACCAGTCTGCTTAACAATGTATTGAACTTTGGAGGAGAAGATTTATTTCCATTACTCTTGGGAGTCAAAGGGTTGAGGCGCTTCGCCAACAAACGCCCAAACTGAAAACGAAACGGAAATTTATATCAAATCTAACTTTTTCCCGACTTTCATCTTTTCAGAACCCCGGAGTTCGCAGTCCCGGCTTGTCGCCAGTGTTATGGTAACGTTTATTTCGGCCATTCTGCTTCTTTGACGGACGATGAGCAAGAAGATTCCTCAACAACACTTCCGGAAACCGACGCCGGCTTATGCAAATCATCTGTTTCTCGTTTAGTGCGTTAAAACTGTTGTAAGCAACATCCTCAATGAAGGACAGGCATGTTGGTTGCAAGAATCCGAAGTCTAAGTTTCGGTAACAATTTATTCTAACCTCTCCCATCAAGGAATGAAAGTGGCCAGGAGCGCATGAGTAGGAGCTTGCCTCTCCTATACAAGCCCTATGAGTCAACCTTTGCTCGTATCTTTCTATTTTTAGAACGCCACGAGTTCTTCGGCTCTGCAAACATTGTTTAGAATGGCCAATCAGAATAAAGGTATTGTGGAACAAAGACAAAAATAGCAAAAACAATGTATGCAAATTGTGCAAATTGATGTAAATTGTTGTAAATGCGAGTTTCCTGCTGAAGGATTAGTTTTAAAAATAGAAAGATACGCGCAAAGGTTGACTCAAGGATATAATGCATTGAGGAGGCTCCTAGTCATGGGCTCCTGAACTGGTACAACTGGTGTCAAAATATTGAAAAAGAGACGAACGCCTAATTAAGACGGCAGATGACATGGTTTTGAAATGAAATGGATTTAAGAGTCTACTACTCAAGAGGATTTGAAGTCCACGAGTAGTCAGAGAGAATAGTGAGAAGCCTTCTCTAATAAAAGCACGAAAGTGCAGGTCAAGTCGTAAGCAAGCAAACGGGACACAGTATTAGATCGGTCTTCAATTGTGTCCAATAAAACCAAACCGTAACCATTCTCAACAGGCCCAGAGTGATGAGATATCAGAATTACATGTACATTGTTTGAAGCACGGAAAAGTTTTTATGTAGTAAAGCCACAGACGGGTCTCCTTTTCATTCTCACATGGGAAATAATGGCGCAACATCTCTTAAGCCTTTTGCAATCGCAGCCACAAAATTGCCCTCAAGGCACAATTGAAAATCGCCATAAAAAGTGGTCAGCAAACGAGGGAGAAAGGGGATTGATAAAAATATGGAAGAAGACGGCAATTAAATGGAAACTGCACTTTGTGTAAGATTAAACTTCGATTAACAGTTCACTAAAATAGCGAAATACATTTTGACAATTTTTGGAAGTCATCATGACATCAATGACCAAGTGAACGAATAAGGTCTCACCAATATCCTGATCCAAAGTTGTTAGAGTATGTGAAAAGGAAATGAAAATGGGGCAAGACACGTGTTTTCAGCCTAGGACAGTATCTTTAGTCTGCGGTGTAACGATTCCGAAAATTTGCTGTTTGTCTGCAAGGAAAGGACGGAGGAGAAGAGGATATGCTAGTACACTGAGGGGTTGCATCTTTGATTTTGTTTCTTGTCATTGAAATAATCTGCCCAAAGCTCGTCCAGTGACCTCTTCCGTCTTTCCAAATTTTCGCTAACTGCATTGCACTGTGTGCACTTTCCATTTTGTTAATGCTGTAGAGGTTTTTGTTTACATTCAAGGTTTGTTGTTGTTGTTGTTGTTGTCGTACATAGAACAATTATTCTTAACTCAAAGAAACTAAAACATGTATTGCTGCTCCGATGTATTTCAGTAGGAGAGAAAGTAAAAAACCAGTAACACAGTAGTCAGTTATGAAACACTTTTCTAAAAAAAAAGGGTGTGTGCATTTTCCATTTTGTTAAAGTGCCTATCACCTCAACACACTTTTCCACTTTATTTATTCTCCGAAATCGTCCCAAATACATCGTGTTGTTTTTAGAACCTTTTGATTGAAATTTCACTTTTTTATTATTGGCTTTCAAAGGCGGGAAAAGTGATCATACTCTGATCCATAACCAAGCAATGAAGGAGAATTGGTTCGATACCGGGTTGACGTCACAAATTAATTTGCATTGAGATAGTTCTTTGAAAACCGCGACGCAAATTAATTTGTGACGTCAACCCGGTATTGAACCCATTCCCCTTCATTGCTCGGTTATTAATCACGGTATGACCACTTTCCCGTTTTTCAAAGCCAATGAAAGGGTGAAATTTCAATCTAAACGTTCTAAAAACAACACCATATATTTAGGATGATTTCGGAGAATAAATATATTTGAAAAGTGTGTTAAGGTGATAGGCACTTTAATGCTGTAGGTGTTTTTGTTTACATTCAAGGTTCTAGTTTCATTAGGTGCTTTGTATGTCTAAAAATATTAGTCACCAAATATAGGGGGAAAAGAGTTAAACAATCATTAATTATTGTTGTGTTTTACAAATGGTAGAATAAAGTATAAAAAAGCGAGGTATGAGACGACGTTACTGAGGTGCTTTCGTGCCCAACTTCAAGAGTTGTCTCGAGCCACTCTCTTCCCTGCTTAAAAGACAACTCACTACGATGGACATAAGCGTTCACACCTACAAACACGCTCGCTTGCTCGCCGTTCCTCCATCCCCAAATTTCCCTGAACAACCTCTGGGGAAAAATATTCGTGGGAAGGGACGAAGAACCCTTCATACTTAGAGAAAGCACTAAATTTGTAGTCTTCTGTCTATTTAACGATGCATTGAATAACCTGTATGAAGAGCATGGATTTCTTAGTCTTCTGTCTATTTAACGATGCATTGAATAACCTGTATGAAGAGCATGGATTTCTTAGTCTTCTGTCTATTTAACGATGCATTGAATAACCTGTATGAAGAGCATGGATTTCTATGTGAAATGTTGTCTCAGCACTTTAGCACACGTGAATGACAAAGTGGAAAGAGGATGGAAGAGTCTCTCCTTGTTGCAATATACCTGCGACGATGGGGACCTTAGAGTGGGAGCATAAGGAATCTGTACAATGTACGCAGATGTGATCCGGTCCCCAAGTGGGACACCCCTGATCACCTCCAAACAGCGATAACTTGCACTGCTAACACCGCCCATGGCTCAGAACTAGAGAATCCATGCAAGTGATTGGTAAATCAATGATCTGGCTCCTATTTAAGGAGCAATCAGATTTTCTTCCAAGAAAGTACGAGTCACCTTGGATGTAAATCTGAGAAACTTTACTGTTCAAAAGTAACACGAAAAGTGTACGAAAACCAACCACTTATGTCATGCACTGCACCTAATTAGATGCACGCCTTTTTTCAGTGATATCTAACGCGAAGTGTCCCTTCAAGTCTAAGTATTGCTACCAACAATAAGAAAGGATAAAGGTTAGTGTTATTTTTAGCTTGGGCTAAATGCAGCTGTTTATCTTTTGACTTGAGGAGCAGCATTTGGGGGACACTTTGTGACGTTAATTAACAATTGGACCCGTAGCCCGCAAGGACTACGGGTCAATAGCCCATGAGGCGAAGCCGAATGGGCTATTGACCCGTGGCCGATTGGCTATTGACCCGTAGCGAGGCCAACCAAAATGCAGCATTTGCATTAGTCCACTAATTGAGTGATACTAATTTTGTGTAATCCGAGACAAGAGTGATGAAGAGCAAGATGAGATTCCTGACGCTTATTGAAATCCGCCTGCATCATTAGGATCAATCCTTGGACAATAGTCGCGGTCACACCCGAAAGAAACAAAATGTATCACTAATGTTGACAGTTATCCAGTGTCAACTCTTTGGTGTTGAGTGGTGAGTCCCTAGGGAAACACAGAACGATAGAACTTGATTTAGC
>NC_090871.1:71057341-71062341 GCF_036669935.1 Montipora foliosa | reverse complement strand
AAGTGACGGGTGGCATTGTTCCTTGCTTGTAGCCAAAACGCTTTCTTCTTCGCTGTTTTGAACCACGATTAATCGCAGCACGTTCTTCGGCGTACTGACGAAACACGATTCTTCTTTGGTCCCAGGACTGGAAATAGTCTTCGTGACCGCAACAACTACACCATACGCAAGTAAATAAGCCGGCAATACACATAAGCAACGCGAAAGATGTAAGAAAAGTGTCAAATTCGCTGAAACGGCTTCGAATAGTCATTTCCCATACGGTAAAATTTCCATAGCATAATTGTGTGAACATTATAAGAAAGAATGCGAAGGAAATGGCCGAAAAATTGAGGATATTTCTCGTTGAGCTCTAGAGTTTATAAAATTGGATAAACATCTTCAAGTTTTCTAATTCCTGCTTTGTTATGATTCTCTCTCTGTGGTATATTAAAGGAGTAATCAATCCGTTTGTTTCAGTTTTAGTCTGGCAAGGTGGCAATTCCTTAAAATGTGACTTGATGTAAAGTTGTAAGTGGTAACTGTACGAAAAGTCGCTCTTCGGAAATGAAAAGAAACAGGATTCCCTGCTTTTCCTTTTGAAAGTTTTAATTGGAAAAGCGGTAAGTGCGTGCTGCAAGCTCTCTGCAGTTCCTTATAAACATGTCGCAATTGGGCGAAATTTCAAACCATTTTAACTTTCTCAGCTGGTAACAAATTATTAAAGAGAAAGCCATTGAAAATTTTGCACTTTAAAAAATTGACATGAATAATCGAGAACGTCGATAATTGTTTACGCTCGTGTCCACTGAATGGCTGAAAATGTCAAAGGAGATGCTGTAACAACTGAATTAGATTTACCATTACAAAAAAAAAACAAAGCTCTTCAACCTATATTGTAAATACATTTTTTGACGTTCTTGAGAGAATGACAAAATTACTGGGCCCGGTTGTTCGAAAGCCGATTAACTTAATCTAGGATCAGCGTAAACATTTGTTGCATGTTTTCAACTTTTTGGTGACAGTTTTTTTAGCTTATTTTTGTTTTTCAAGGGTGACTTCTTCTAATGTAAATTTTTGCCAAATATCAGCGCTGAACAGCATTAAAGAGTAGAGAATAAACTCCTTGGTTAATTTTTAATCTGGGATTAGCGTTAATCGGCTTTTGAACAACCGGGCCCTGGGTACGAAAAGGGGGGAGGACAATGCGGGGACGGGTGGGGATTGAGAACGAGAATCGAAATATTCAGGCCCCAGTTGTTCAGAGGGTGGATAGCGCTATCCTCTGGATAAATCACTATCCACTGGATAACTCAATTGGTTTTGCTAGTGTTTATCCGCTGGATAGCGATTTAGCCGGTAGATAGCGTTATCCACCTTTTGAACAACCGAGACCAGGTGTATCCGCCGCATGCTAGTTACGCAGCTAGTTTTGTTACCGCCATTTCCAACTGAATCGAATAAACACATATCGAAACAAAACACGTCCTTATTTCATCAGAAATAACCGTTTTAATCTCACTCACTCTTCCCTATTTCAATGATTGCGTAGTCTGTTTACTCCTTCATAATTCCCTTGCCTTGATAAGATTGAAGCAAATCGAGCACCTGTTCCTTGCATACGGCGAGAGCTACTGAAATTTAAACTGACCAATCAGAATTCAGCGAGCGGGAAAAACTGTGCTATCCGATGTCACGCCAATTGTTTACATTCTGATTGGTTAGATCTGTGGACATTCGCTCAGCCTTCCCTTGTGACTCTCTTGACCGTCGCTTCTTTGAACTCAGCGAGACAGAAATGACGCATTGTTCTGACAATCAATTTGCCAATCCTCTTTATCCAGTTTATGGATAAGGCTAGCATGTGATTAACAACCAGGATCGCTTTTGAACTTTATTCAGTAGAAGAAGAAGAAGACGTTGCTGAGTGAACATTTTTACGACGAAATCCCTTGGTTTGTTCAGCACTCCGATAACTGAGCCGCTCTAACGAGTGTTGGGTCAATCACATTTGGTCGTCTGACCTTAGAAAGTTCTTTCACCCCTTGTTTGTGTCCACCATGAACGAACTTCAGGTGAAGCGCTATGCTGCTTTATGCCAACTTCGATGGCTTGTGATGAGCTTGCCTACTGCCGAATTCGAAATTGTTGTGGTACAGTATGTTGCCCAGTTTCCGGCCACTTTAGTTTGTAATCGCCCTAACTTCTTGCTAATGCACGGAAACTTTCTCATTTTCCTACAAGAGACAGTTCATTTAATTACCTTTAAAATATACGGAGATCGGCTGCCCACCTCAAGTACTAAAGAAATTATGCCATTTTTTGCAAAACTAGTAAGTTGCCCAGTTTCCGGCCAGCGAGTCCAGTTTCTGGCCATCAATAGAAAGCAGAAATTTCATTCAATCCGCTCGACTAAACGGACTTCCAAGGCTATCTCGATGTGGCTTAGCGACTGTACTTTATGGGATTAGAGCAAAATGATTACTTAGGGGTGTATGGTAGGGCATAGATAGCTGCTAACTATGGGTAGGGTATAACCTTGACAAAGCCCGCGCGATATTCTCTGGGAAGAGGCAAGGGCAATTAACACAGCACATCTGAGTTAATATGTACCTCATTACGCCATGCTTGCTTAAGCTATGTACATTTCATTAATTTCTCGAGTAGTAAGTTATAAAATTTCATTAATTCAAATAAGTTTTAAACAATCTATCTGTGGGTGCAGATCAGTGGCCGGAAACTGGCGTAGTATGCGAAAATCTTAGCTAGGATTTAGACTTCTGACGTTCGCAAACAGCTAAGTTCTAGCTTATGATGACAGGTCCCTTAATTACTTCCATCTTCAATGTAAATTCTTTCAAAAAATTATCAAGCTCCGTGAACTATTTCCTATTAAACGAGTTATTTATTTACGTACGGTAGCTTCGTTGTGCAGTGAAAAGGCCAAAAATTAGCCGGGAAGATTTTACTCACCTGAACAAAATCCCTTCTTGTTCGCTCGTTTCTCAACCAAAAAGCCCACCTAAACCATCAGTTGATAGCGGAGATGTTTTTTTTTTCCGACGGATCGCTTCGGTGGACGAAGAGTTAAAATCCCATCGAAAATAACCGAGTTTACCTTTTTTTGGCCGGAAACTGGTACCGGCCGGAAACTGGGCAACACACTGTAGCTGTATTTGGGCAAGATTGGTCTTATCGGGTTGGAACTTCATAGTGAGGGGAACAATTTTTCGTTCATCTGCTGTGCCAAACAACGAATAATCCTGTTGGGTGTTCCACGTGCTTAGCGAGTCTTGCACGATCATCGTCTATCAAATCTGGAGTGGAGTTTTTTTTCAATGATCACAACTTGCGATCGTTGTGCAAACATCTACGTAACATGCAGCACTTTTTTAGTGACTCAAGGATCCTGTTCTGCTGTTTCAAAAGGAGTCGTGCATTCTTGAGCAGTTTGTTCTTCAGTGCTTGTATTTTTTCGTTTGTTCCTTGTGGCGCAAAGTAACTTTGATGATTTGAAAGGACTTGAATCTGTACTTGAATCTGTACTTGAATTAGCGATTTTTTGTTAAGGAAACATGGCCAACAAGTGAATGGTACACAAAATTAGGAGAAACTCTTGCTTGAATAGACAGTACTTGTAGACATAATTATCTACCCAGTTTAAGTACTAAGCTCAACAAGTTGTTTGGCTCCACAAGTTTCATTTTCAGGCCAGGTACCCGAATTCACCCAGTTACTGGTACACAACCATAGTGTTCTTTGGAAATTGAATAGCTCCTTGAACACTTGGTTGCTTGAGAAGAAACTTGATGTGTTTGTTCTCTACATTGGTGAATGCAGCCACTAACTGTCCATTGTGGATAAACTCTGGACCAACTCTCCTTTCAATTTATTCGTTGTTCTTTGCAGGGCATCAACAATGGCGTCCCTTGTAAAATGTTTAAGTTTAAAGGGTTTGTTAAAGTTATTTCCCATTTCATAGGGCCCTGTGGTTGCCAGATTCACTTTCAAACTTATCATGGAAACATAAATCAATACCAGTGAATAGACACTGAAAAGTCAGTCCCTTGAATTGTTGATAGAAAATTAATTTAAATGCATATATTTGAAACATCAAATGAGGAATTGTTTTTTTCATTCCCACTTTGTGAACCTAAAATACATTGCTGCAGTTTGTTTATTGCTTGTTCATTCAGGGAACGCATGTTTTATGAGTTAAATGAGTCAATGAGTCATGAGTCAATTGACTCACAGCCAATATCGTTCATTCAATGTCTTGATCGCATCAAATTATTTAATTTTTAGGTATTGTGTCAGATCTCCATAGAGACACTATCTTTATCTAAAAACTTAACTGGTTGCTTTTTGGAGCCCTTTTTTGGCATATTTAGATAGACAGGAAATGTTCCACATTTTATGGTAAATAGTTCTGCCTAGTTTTAAGGAATATTGCAGCCAAATCTAATTGAATATAAGACATTTTGTGAATTTAAAGACTATTAATATTGTTTGCACTTGTTTTAAAAGACTTATTTTAGGGTTGGCACTCAAAAGTGTTTCTTCAATAATCTTATTCTTTAAAGATTGCCTTGGGGGAATTGGATTAAGGCAAGTTTTTTCTTTTAGCTTGTTTCCCCAGTGCCCTCTGAGAATGGAGTAGGTTTGCTTTTGCCCAATGTTGAAAGGGGACGTAGTCCCCGGTGTTGTGGTCTAACCTAAGCTGGACGGGGGCATCTTTCACTTCCATAAAAATTAATTGTAAACTGCGTAACAAGCAGTCTGGCTAAAGTCCCCCACAAAAGTATTACAATACAATACAATACATACTTAATTGACCGCTCCCCTTAGGGGCTTTTCAGGGCCAATGAAACAAAACGAAACAACAGAACAGAACAACTGTTAAGAATCCCAACTGGCCGGAGGCAAACCAGTTGGCTATTTACAAGTGCAGCTGGGAAGTTGAACCAGGGACTACCAGGATCAAATTCAACGAGTGGTCAGAGTGGGTCTTGAGCCCGGGA
>NC_090871.1:71047341-71049841 GCF_036669935.1 Montipora foliosa | reverse complement strand
CTGATTTTTCCCGTACCACTGAGTTTACTGGTTTTAAACTAATCCAGGGCCGGATTTTGTACAGCGGCTTTTCGTTTTGATTAATATATCTTTAAATATTATTTAATATTTAGTTATGTATCTGTATATATTATGTATGTTAGCTGTAATGTGTCGAAGATGTTATTCAGAAATTCGACATGAAATAAAGTTTTATGCATGCATGTATGTTACCTTCGGCAGGGCGCATGCGTACACTTTGTAATCTTCGACTCCAGTGCTTACCATATGACAGATAAAATGACTTTTCTCTTGAATTTATAAGCCATCGAAATCTTACGTTAAATTGTAATGACAAGAGAGGTTTGGAGCTGTGAGTAGGCGTGGGATTTGTCTCATATGGTTTAGGGGCCGACATATCCCTCCCTCAATGCCGTACCGGGAGGCGAGGTCGGTAGCAGAAAGCAGCGAAGGGTCAACTGCGTCCAAAAGCGATCGCACGGGCCGAAATTCCGGGATGACTTGTTTGGTACGACGCTCAAGCGCCACGTCTGGAGGTACTGCATATTTTTCTCGTCTCGTCTTCAAACATTCCGTCAGCGCATGCGTGCGTAAATGTTCAGCCTCTCTGATACCTACAATACTAGACATATTTAGTTGGAACACTTAGCGAATGGTCAGAATCACGGTGTTACAAGATCGTAGCTTATACCACATCCCCCTTCCCCCAATTCAATGTTGTGTGAGAATTTTTCGGGCGACTACTAGTAGTTGTGGAAATCAACATTGGAGGAAGGGGGAAACGGGGATGGGTGTTCCAACAAATGTGACGAGTATTGTAGGCTAGGCGAAAGCGGCATTTTGCGCGAAGCGCGAAACGCGACGAGGGGAGGAAAAAATAAAGCTTTATCTTTCTTTATCCCTCGTCTCGCGCTTCGCACTCGTTTCGCGCTTTGAGCAAATGCCGCGTTCGCCTCGCTTGGCTCATAAAGCACCTGTTATGCAGGCTAGAATACCTCTTCACATTTATAAGATAAGGTGTCACTGATTTGTTAGAGCGGGGAGAGACATTTATAACGTGCAAAAAGTCACGAGCTGAAAGGTAACTGACTGATTTGTAACAAGGACTCAGCCTGACAAACAAGAAATGATCTCACTCTGCGAAAAGGAACGCTCTTTTAAACATAATCAAACTTCAAAAGTAAGCAAAGAAAGCAAAACAATGAACAAAATAGATTTTTTCTTGACTTAGTTATTCCGGCGAGAACAAATGGAGAATGATTCACTTCTGGAAGCAGCCTCTGAGGAGAAGTGAGAACACCGTTTAGGCAGAACTCTACACTTTGTGTTTTTTACCAGCCTGTTCACAGACTCTCTTCATTTTTAGATGCACGTATCAAAAAAAAGCGCGTTCCGCCCTCTCTCACGGGCAATCGCATATCTTGTGCGCGCACCAAATTCCCAAAGCAGAAAAAACGTCTGTGAGCAGGGTAGCATGGTAGCATTTCGTAATACTAGACGGGAATAATTCAATTAAAATGAAATCGTAGAGGCACGTGCAATAGTAAGTTGCGAAACACTTCGTGGCAATATATAAATTTTATTCCAGGAGCATTTGACCTGGAAATGTTATATTAATATTGTTCCCAGAGTCGAATATTTCTACACTGATGATCTATAAACAGACGTAGGGTTGTACATTTTTTCATTGGGACAGCTGTAATTGTTTCTTAATCTGTTTACAATGTGTACGAAGTATAGTACGTACCGTCGTATGGGACAAGCTAGCGTGACCAATCTCTGCGCGTTTGTTAAATTATGCGTTATATGATCTTGTTATCCCGTCTAGTATCTGATTTGTTCGCTCAATAAGAGTAATACTCACCTTGTTAACTGTGTGGTTTGAGCAGTGGTTAATTTTCATCATGGTATGTTATTTTCGGACCAAAACATAATCGGGTTTCATTATTACAGAAGCGTCTGATGACGCGCAATAAGCGCTGCGTGGGAAGTGTTTAGATAGCTCAAGCGCTGAAGTTGCTGGACACATTTTAGTCAAAATCAGTTATGGATGAGTTGCCACAAACAGATTGAGAGATGGATTTAACTTCTCTCACAACAAGCAATGGTAAGTTGTTCGTTCAACAAAACTTTGCGTTAAAAATATGAATTCATTCAGCGGGCCGTCTAATTTGCATACGTTTTATTTACTCAGATACTCAAATTGCTTACTTTAGTGTGAGAAGTGTATTGGATTTCCAGAGCTAAACCTTTCCAGTAACTTAGTTCAATAGCCAAGGTCTTATTCTATATGGGTTTTACAAGGAAGCGGCATATACCAGAGGGCTTTTACAACAATGAAGGGGTAGTTTCTAAAGAAACTGTGGTGCTGCGTCGGTGGGGAAGTAGTATACAAAAATTTGGTTTTATCAACGGAGTTGATAATGTAAATTGGCCACCGTACAGAGATTCTAAAAGCTGACGTTTCGAGCGTTAGCCCTTCGTCAGAGCGAAGAATTTG
>NC_090871.1:71042341-71044841 GCF_036669935.1 Montipora foliosa | reverse complement strand
TTGTGACTCCTTCAAGTCAAAGATACTTGGTGAACCCCTAGCTGGAAGTAAGATAATTATATTGTTAAATTCGTGGCACCTTTATTAAGGGGGTGGCACTTAACTACAGAAGGACAATGGTTGCTAAGGAACCTGTTTAGTCAAAGAGCCCTACAAAAAGGTTGCATGGATGGTTCTTTGAAGTGTTACTCTTTCAATGGAAATCTGACATCACTTCAATAAAGGTGTATGCGCAACTAGTCCCAGTCCTCGGTCTCCAAAAGAACAAAAAGACGAGGTGGTTTTAATTCATTGGATGGGAACCGTCCCATCAATATTTGTAAACTGTAGCTTGGAATTTCTATTTGGGCAAAAAATGGAACTGATATTTTGAAAAGTGCAACAGAGGAGGGTCATAAATCCATGCTACACTGATTTTGTGTTAGATTGTTCTTGTACTGTTGCATTAAAAATTTGTGAAAAACATAGTTAACTCGCTGAGTTTTTAGGCACTTTCTTTTTTGGCCATGTGATTTACCAAATATGGTTGTCAGTCGAATCAGTAGAAGAAATGTTAAAATAAATAGAACACACTTGGCAAAAAATGGTAACTGCAGAGTTAAAGAGACTCAAGAAATGGTTAATTGAAGGGGTCCATAGCAACAGTTTGGTAGTTAAGAGCCACCCCCCTTAAACCTGATTGTTTTCATGCAGCAATAATGACTTTAATGCTGAATTAAATGTGTCGTCAGTATTTCAAACTGTGATAGCATCTTACAAGCTAAAATGAGGAAATTGGAACTAGAAAGTGACATTTTGAAGGAGAAGCGGGTACCAATAATACTCAGTCATCCTAAAATCACATTTGATGAACAGGGTTTTGTTAAGCCATGATGAGTCCAGGTGATCTGGTGGTAAATTTGCGGTCTTAAGAAAAGATTGATTTTGTTGTACTCATTTTCATGTCTTTGAGACAGATGTCCTGATGATTATAAACAAGACTGGCTAGATTTTAGAATACCAGTCTACTTAATTTGCAAAGGAATAGCGTCTGTTATTATATGCCTAGTTCTTCAAAGGGCACTATTGCACAGGTGATTATTCCAAAAAAGAGAAAAAAAAAAAATTTCAATGCAAAATCATCTTCACTTACACTGGCAAAACGAATACTGGCAGCCATTTTGTCCGTCGAGGTGATTATCGGCTGATAATCCGAGATAGCGAGCCAATGAGAGCACGCGATTTTGTATAATCACCTGTGTATTTATACTAAAAGTGTTTAGTAGACGAGTGCATTATCCACAGTAAATGTGGCTACAGGAAAAGTGAGAGGCCTCTCCCTTTACAATAGAAATATCAAATAAATAAATAAAATAAAATGTTTTATTTTTTGGATTTTTGGAGGTACGCATGTGCATATGTGCGTATATGGTCGCTGCACCCCTTTTCAGCTTGCATACCATCACAAAAGTAAAATATATGGTATCCGTCACTTTTAAAACTTCATAGGAAGGGCGTTTCATTTCCATGTCCAGACCATTGAGAGTTTTAAAATCATTACAGGTATTTCCCAATACAGGCATTTCCCTGTTCCCAGGAACAGTTCCCATAATTGGGAAAACTTTTGCCAATGGCCAGGAAAATGGGTGTAACATTATAAATCATTTCTAATATGTACATTCAGCTTTGAAGTCAGCGAAATGAAGTGGAAAAGCCAACATTTCAATCAACCCCCCTCAAAAGGCTGCTCAATATATGACAACCCCCTTAATAACATTACCCCACCCCCCCCCCTCGTGTGCTAATAAATGAAAGCCCCCTTACTGTTTCCCTTTTTTGCCGTGTCATTTAAAAAGAACTCACCTGATGACTGTTGAGTGGCTTTTGGACAAAGTGACCCAATAAAATTAATGTTACTGTTAAAGTGCACCACACTCCAAGTGTTTTTTTCACTGCAAAGTTGAATCTTTCCATCTATGGCAAATACATTTTTCCATGTTCTCCTTGAAAATTGGTTTCAATGCACAGTAAATTTAACAAAACTCTCTCCATGTTTTGTCACTTTCAAGGCCTAGCTAGCAAGAAGCAATAATCAACTCTTTAACTGAGGTGATCCCTACCAAACTGCTCTGCATTGCGAAAAGGTTCAAAACAGTTTGTTCCATTATAGTTGAAATTAACTCATGCCTCTCATTAGCTTTGCAAATATCTGTCTGGTGTTGAGATTTATCTTAAACAAAAGGAAATATTTTGAGTTAAGTTGGGCTTAAGTTATGTAGAAGCTATTGAGTAATGGAGGCCAGGCAGAAATTTGCTGCTTTGCACTGCCCACCAGAGTAATCAAGGAGGGAAATCTTGTCTTCCACAGGCCAAAGGCCCTCTCAGTGGAGTTCTTCATTTTTGTATGGACCTTCTGGTACCTGTACCTGTTTGATTGCATACCCACAGTCTCCCAGGAGCCACCCATTCCCACCTCCTCCACCTTCCATACATGCTTGCAAGTAGCTGGCATTAAAAATAG
>NC_090871.1:71027341-71034841 GCF_036669935.1 Montipora foliosa | reverse complement strand
TCCCACACTTGTTTGGTGGCGTTCTCGTTGACGACCGCGTCGTAGATCTTTAAGTCCCTATTAGTATAGGTAATCGCACGGGGCAGAGTAAAATTTAAGGGGCAGTGTCATGGGAATTTGCAATTGAGTATAAATTTACTAAATCAATTTTCAGTGACTTTTTCATTCTTAAGTTGGTTCTGGATGACCGAAGTGAGATAAAAGTCGATTAAATTTTAAAAGAAAAATGAGCCACAGTAAGTTACTACGGAGTTTAAGAAGATGCAAGGGGAGAACTTGAAAACGTTGGCCTGACGTTTTCAAGCTGGCATTCATTTTAACTTGGCTACACCAGTCCCGTAGCCAGCATGAGGCAAACCGAGGCAATTGCCTCAGTCATTTTTTTGTGATTTTTTTTTTTTAATAAAGCGTGATTCCAGTGTCGTACTCATCACAAACACCTAAAATACCTACGGAGAGAATTAAATCACGGACCTTGCCTCAGTTATTATTTTTTTCTGGCTACGGCCATGTACACACAATCAAAAACACTTTAAAATGGTTTCTGCGAGCTAAAATAGCTCTTTTAAAGAAAATTCAGCAATTAATTTTCGTTTGCCATCGGTGAACAAGTCTCCTTTGCTTTCCTAATTTCTGCTAGCAATTCGTGACACTGCCCCTTTAAGGATAAATATCACGCGTAGTTTCAGAAGTTGCAGAAATGTCTGCATTTTCTGAAAATACAAGCGAGAATTATCTTTGATTTTAGGAGGAAACTTATTAGCTGGAAACTGAAATCGATCTATAATTTTATTCAGAGGTGCATCTCGCGTGAGTGCACAGGAAGTTGGCTGCAACAATTATCTTCCAACAGAAACTAACCCGGGCATGAAAATAATTTTTGGCAGTCTCTTATCTGTCACCTATGCATCCTGTATTTCCTTGAACTCACGAAGCAAAAACTCTATTCTGGAGGGACCGATGGGTATTTACAGTAAGAATTGTTTTCAAAGCCTCACGAAGTCCTCTGTTACGATAACAGTATATTAGAGGGTTAACTGAAGAGTTGGCAAAACTGGCAGTCACAACGGCCACATAGTCAACGCCGTGGTTTTTGTTCGGATTTGTAGCAATGTGATAGCCAAATGGGAGCCAAAATATCATGAAACCTCCAATGACAAGACCAATAGTCTTCGCTAGGTTCATGTCTTTTTCTCTACGAATTGCTTGGCTGTTTTGAAGCTCTTTTCGCGTAAGAGAGTTTTGTTTTTTGACTGTGAAAAATATGGCTGAATAACAAATAATGACCACTGTAAACAACGCAATGATACTGCTCAGGGTGAAATATATGTAGACAACTTTGGCAAAGGCATCTAAAATCGGGACAATGAAAGACAGGAGCCAATAGAAAGTTAATATGGCTCTTAAGATATTTGGGGTGATGGTATTCTTGTACTTCAACGGTTGCAATATGGCACAACATCGATCAACGCTCATGGTTGCTTAAGTTAAGACTGAAACTGAGCATGATAAGTTTACAACAAAACGGGCAGCGTGCTCAGCTTTTACAAAACACGTTCCGCCAAGTTTACCCACAAAATTGCTATCGCCAGTGGCTGAGTCAAACTCGCTACAATCAAGTCTGCAAGCGCAAGATTCACAATGCAGTAGTTTGAGATGACCCGCAGGCTCGGAGTTAAGATGATTGTCAGACAAACAAAAATATTGCCAAGACTTCCGAGCAAACTGGTTATGGTGTTGACAGTGATAAAAAGACCTCCATCTAGCTGAGTCATCGTGCAACGTTCTTCGCTAACTTTGATGTCTGAAAACATGTTTTCTCGCAGAAGATGATACCGTTTTTTACCAGCCAAGGAAACGTCCACTTTACATTAATTACATGTAAATAGGAAGAAGGGAGAGAACACGCGTTTTTTAATCAACCTCTCAATAAAAGTAATGTCCAATAAACACTTTTATTAGCTCGACATAAGGCAGATGGCAGAGTGTAACTCAAGGCAATATCCATTTAGCCTTATTTACAACTGTTACTTCGGTACTAAGGATGTAAACCAGCTGTAAGTCAACCTCTTCATCAGTCTGTAACTCAAGACAATACCCACATCATAGCACTCTTATTACCTCCATCATTAGGCAGGGAAACGGCAATTAGTTACCAGCCGAAATGGAAGGAGATTAGCACTTTGCTTCGACAACAGGCTGGGTGTTTATTTTAACCTGTCACTTAAGTCACTGTGGATTTTGCAATTATCACGTCTACGCCGACAAGACTCCTTTGAGCCAAAGGAATACGCCAAAGGAATACAAACGGAAAAATCGTATTTTTTACCCTTGGATCTAGCAAAAGACGATCTGCATCTCAAAGAAACATTCACATCAGATAAGTATTTCTAGTGTAATTTCCCAATTGGGCAATCATTTTTCGAAAACGCCCACCAAAAGCAGGTGATACTCAGTATTGTTAAAAGGGATATATTATAATAGGGACTTCAAGATCTACGACGCCGACGGCGATGAACACGTCACTTAAAAATACGACTTTGCAATATCGTAAGTATCCCAAAATAAATTGGTATGAACAGTTTCTGAGTAAAAATAGTGAATAAAAGATCCCACACTTGTTTGGTGGCGTTCTCGTTGACGACCGCGTCGTAGATCTTTAAGTCCCTATTAGTATAGGTAATCGCACGGGGCAGAGTAAAATTTAAGGGGCAGTGTCATGGGAATTTGCAATTGAGTATAAATTTACTAAATCAATTTTCAGTGACTTTTTCATTCTTAAGTTGGTTCTGGATGACCGAAGTGAGATAAAAGTCGATTAAATTTTAAAAGAAAAATGAGCCACAGTAAGTTACTACGGAGTTTAAGAAGATGCAAGGGGAGAACTTGAAAACGTTGGCCTGACGTTTTCAAGCTGGCATTCATTTTAACTTGGCTACACCAGTCCCGTAGCCAGCATGAGGCAAACCGAGGCAATTGCCTCAGTCATTTTTTTGTGATTTTTTTTTTTAATAAAGCGTGATTCCAGTGTCGTACTCATCACAAACACCTAAAATACCTACGGAGAGAATTAAATCACGGACCTTGCCTCAGTTATTATTTTTTTCTGGCTACGGCCATGTACACACAATCAAAAACACTTTAAAATGGTTTCTGCGAGCTAAAATAGCTCTTTTAAAGAAAATTCAGCAATTAATTTTCGTTTGCCATCGGTGAACAAGTCTCCTTTGCTTTCCTAATTTCTGCTAGCAATTCGTGACACTGCCCCTTTAAGGATAAATATCACGCGTAGTTTCAGAAGTTGCAGAAATGTCTGCATTTTCTGAAAATACAAGCGAGAATTATCTTTGATTTTAGGAGGAAACTTGCGATTACTTTTTTATCACATAGAGGGCAAAATTTTCTTTTATTAAGAAGGTCAAAAACGCACGCTGTTGCACAGTTTCGTATAGGAACGTTTAGGTGTTCAGTTAGCCCTGTTTTAAACGTCGCATTTTACATGCGCCGAATCTAATGCAAATGAGCGAAAACAATAGATTTTTTCTCATTTGCATTAGATTCGGCACATATAAAATGCGACGTTTAAAACGGTCCTAAGCATCTGTAAAGCGCACGAATCAGCTTAATGAAAAGCAATGAAACCAGTCCTGCGAAAACGTTTAGGCAAAGTTAAGCCTTTTTTCAATATTTTCGAAACGTTTTAAAGTTACTCTGAAAGCCTTTAAAAGTTACTCTGAGTCAAAAGGACATTTAGCTTCCCTGATACTTGTTGAATTATCTAACTCAAGGCACTTCTTGGCTTCTCAACGATTCCTTAAATCACTTGTTGTTCTCCCTCGTCCCTCGAGTCAAGGGCTTCGCAGTTTTTCATTCGTCCAATACACAAAAACGTTTTCCAGCAGGTTCTGTGCCTTTTTTAGTGTTTTCATCGTTCACTGCTTCGAAACGAGAAGCCATTGTTTGGAAAACATGTTTACTGTTGCTAAGGGACTTAAAAACCGATGAATTTTAAGTAATTTTGCCCAGGGCAATTACCAAAATTAATGAGGAAAGCCCTCTGTCTCAGCCAATCAGCATTTAGTAAATTTGCTCTCTATGCTAACATTCACTGGCGAAAATTGTCTGCGCATGAGTCGCGCGATGTAGCACGTGACGCGTTTCCGGGACTATCATTGGCTCTCGTGAAAAAAGCTCTCCCGAGAAGAACAGAAAAATGGCTGCTGTTTGAGCATCGGTAGCTTGTTGGATTCCGTTCTTTTTAGAGCGATCAAGGCTAGTTTTAACGCCAGCTTCAAGTGGAATGTATTCTTAGAGAACGTCTATGTTGTGTAAATCGTTTGAAAGTCCAATCCAACCAGCATCCTCGGAAAATTTGCTCCTGGAAAATTTTATTTCGTGGGAAAAGAGCTGCGAAACAGGTGAGTTTTTTGCGCAATTTTTAATGTGGAAAGTTTGTTGCCACCGGGTACAAAAAGTTACTGTACTGTGCAGAAAGGAGGATTCCTAAGGTTTCCGTTCATGTGTGAATTGGCTTGTACCAGGTGGCAGGGAAATGGCAATATTGTTCAACGTGAAGGTTATTTTTTTCTGCGTTACACCTTACGATCGGCACCTCTACATGAATGATCAATGATTCGATCAGATATGAATTTGATTTTGAATGTGATTGTCTCATTGGGAACGTAACCCTAGTATCAAATATTTTAAATAGCTGCTTTTAAGGTCATTTATATTCCCTTTTCTGGTGAATGTCTAAGTTATTATACTTTTTAGCAGTCACAACTCAACGATCCTTGCGTTCAAGTACGGTAGTTATCAAGTTATGGATTTGCAAATTAATTTGAGTTATCAAAATCAAAATCCATGTTAGTTAAAATAATGTTTGGAAGAACAGAAGTGTAGGTACAGATGTATATAGGTATCTATAGATTCAGGTTTTTTTTAGACTGGGACTATTGTTTTCTAGAAGCATTAATAATGTAATTTTGGTTTTAGGGTGACTGTCATGTGTTGTTGGATCAAGGAAATTCTGTTTTGAGTCAAGTATGGTTGACAGTGGATAGTTGTTCCTGAAAAGGCTGAAAGGAAGCTTTATTGCCTTGGACTTTTTTTGCTTACACCCCACATGTTTGTTCTTTTCTTACATATATTATGTGATTTGGAGCTGCAGCTAGAAACAGTGTCCCATGCATAAGGTCTCATTGGGGTTGATGGCAGTAAAATAATTTTGGTAAAAAATATGTTTAAAGTTTTTATCATAACTTCTCATCTTGGTCCTGCTGGACTTAATTCAAACATGCTCTACCATTTTGCACACGGAACTTGTCAATCAACCATTACCTTTTGGTGTATTTGCAATATGATATTTTGGATAGCAATTGATTTATTTTTCTTATACCCTTATGTGTAGATATCCTATGTGTGTCACATAGTTAGTTTTAAGCTCTTATTTCCTGTAGTGTATCTTTATTATAGTTAGCATATGACCCCACAAGCATGTGTTATTGCTTTAACATTGATTGTGTTTGAATAAAGGATATTGTTGTCTTCTCTTGTAGATAATGCAAAACAGCCTCAGTTGTATTTGCATTATTTCTGAATGTTACTTTTAAAGGGCAAACCATAAAAAGTGTACAAAGTTTGCAGGAGTTCAGGAAAAATATTCAAAATATTCATTGATTTGAAGTTCCTGAAGCAGGTAAATCTTGAAGAGTTTACGCAGCCATATTTGGAATATACGGCATTTCTTTTTGGGAATGTTCAAGTCCACAGAATTCATTTTCTTTGTGTTGAGAAGTACTATAAGACTGTTGACTCCATGGGGTTCCCCATTGACGAGTAAAATAGTCTGGTGTTAAACAGAGCAAAATACTCTGGGTTTAGACAGATTAAAATACCAAGTATTGCCGGTTTAGGGGTGAAAGGGTTAAAGTGCGATCATTACTTTGACTTTCTTTCTTCACTTGAACCAAAACAAAGTGACTAATCATCACCTCCACCATTGCTATACAACGGCTTTGGCTTTTAGAACAAAGTATCAAAGTTGAAGCTGGTGGCTCAAGGAGTAAACTTTGCAAAAAAGTTAGGTTAAAAATACTTTTATGGTATTTGAGTATTATTGTAGAACAAATTTGCATAATATCATTTAAGTCATTAAATCAATGAGAATCCAAACAAGAGGATGCAGTTCGCTCAGGAGGGGTCTTTTTTTTTTAAACAACCCTTAAAGGTAACAGAATCTTGTTTTCTGGATGTAGGCTAAAGAAATCTGACCCCTTAGGGGAACCAGTTCTAAATTGACAAATGACTGGCATTTCATAATTCATAAGTAAAAGCTACTTGTTTGCTTACCAAAGTTTTCTACAGTTCCATTCATTTGTCAGATTGATAGCCTTAAATTTACTGCAGCAACTCTGCCAGCTGTTTGGTCTCAGTATCATAAGCAGTACCCCCTTGGGGTAGTTTGTTCACTTCACCACCATTATTTAACCCTATCCAGGGACTAAAGCAAGGATGGAAATTGATTACAGCTTAAATAAATTGGACCACTTTCCACTTTTTTTACTTCTTACACTTACTGCATTCAACTTTAATTTATTCATCCTTTGAAATGGTAGGAATGCTTACTATTATTTACAGCAATTGCTAAAAAATTCATTGCATCTAATGTTGAAATATTTTTTACATATGAGTCTTAAGTATTTATGAGTCAATGAGTCAATGAGTTACTGCAGTTACCCTAACCCTTAAAATGAAAGGTAAAATTTCAGAGAGTGCTTAGGCCTAATCACTGAAACGAGGGCTTAATTAGGCTTGATCAATAAATTATTGCTATATTGACTGTGAGTCTCATTGACTCATGACTCATGACTCATTGACTAATTGACTCCTAAATCATGGGACCTCTTTACATATGGAAAGGTAACAGGAGTTATTTCTGTGAAGTCTTCTCCAGAAAACTGCAACATGGGATTATGTCCCTTTCAAATGTAGCTTTCTATGCATTTGCTCAATGTCTTTGAACGATTATTACGGAAATATGAAGTTATGGTTTTTCTAAAAGTTAAATCTAATGCAAGGGGATTAAAATTATTGAAGCAGCTGTGTTGCAACCAGAGTCCGCAAAGACAGGTTAGATAATTTGTTGTACTGGAAGTACTTAGTAGGCCAGCGTGAAATTTGTGAAAGGTTTTGGAGGGTGGCACTGAATCACCTTCAACAAGTTTTCTAAACTTTGAAAATACCTAATTTTATATCCTCCTGCTGTTGTATTGCTGGAAGATAAAATCAATTCCTGATTAAGTATTTTTGTTGTCACATTAACCCACTACAATGTGGTGAAAGCGTATTATTAGCTGTAGTAATATTTTGTTACAGTAAAATTCTCCCTGCTAGCCAGCTGGACTTTTGAATCAAATCTTGTTGTTTTGGCTATTCAGAGTTAACCTAATCTATGTTTATTTCTATAATTTGGAGGAAACCAAACAATTGGCATTTTGC
>NC_090871.1:71002341-71019841 GCF_036669935.1 Montipora foliosa | reverse complement strand
CATGGCCGCTGCATGATTAAGGCCCATTGTGTAATTATTCTGAGTTTTGCTGGACCATATTAAAAACGAGTTTAAATGCAATAGAAAGAGAACTCGGATCCACTTCAACAATTGCTGCTACAAAATAGCTTCCGATTTTCGTGGTGTTGAGAATGGCTTCTTCATCTCCCCTTACGCATTCTCATTAAACCGCATTGCGCTCAATGCTTTGAAGATAGAGAGAGGTATTACCGTACATACGACGTTTTAGAGTTCGCTACCGTAATATGCGGTAAAACAGCAACCCAACAGTGACATTTATGACAGTGTTAAACACAATGTCTGCCGTCTTCTCCATTCTTTGAGAATTCTTCCACAACAACTTCACTTTTTTTTCTTCCTAACACAATCGGAGATGGAGGAGTGGTGCAAGATTGCTCTTGACTGGCTAAAAAAATAGAAATAAGAAAAATTTTGAGAAAGACCTTTTTATATCTAAGATATCTCTGACATCAACTGTTGTCATTATTGTGCCAGACATAGCCGCAATGACTTCTGTTCAAGCAGTTGGCACGTTTACAAAATTATAATATAAAGTTGCATTTAACAATTATGATTCCATTAGCGTTGGATACGAGTTATCTTTCCATCAAGCTCAAACTGTGTAATTGGTTTGTTAAATTCTAATAAAAATGTTTGGATATTTGGAAATCTCGCTTCCTAGAGCAAGTAGGTACGAGATATGAGCTCATAACCGAGACTTGGTGCACCAATCAAAACCCAAACCGGAGATTGAAAAGTTACTAAAACTACAATCGTGGACAAGACACGCTGAGAAAACCATACACAAACCGGGAAATGTTCACTTCCGGTTGCCGTCCGCGTCTTAAAAACGTCGCATGCTTAAGCTCCTTATTGAGTCGGGGAATGGGAAGGTGGGTGGGGGGGGGGGGGGGGGGGGTTAAATTTGGTCAACAGTGTCTTGACAGCCGGAAGCGCTTGGAAGGGTAATTTTTGTCCACGATATCTCCTCTGTTTGCTTTTGATCTCTCAAAGTTTCTGATCTTCGGTTGGAAGATCAGTTGGCCCTAATAACGGTTAGGAGCCAGTTGAACCGTTGACTGATTGGATAGGAAATTAGTTTGTCGTTAGAGCGATTTTCTATTGAGTTTCGAAAGTAATTAGCAAATTGCTTAGGGTTATGATTTTTTCACTCAGTGATTGGTTCAAAGTTCTCGCGCCACTTCTTCAACCAATCAGAAGTGAAACCGAAACAAAAACCAGTCATGGCTAGCGCGTGCACATTTTCCCACGCTTTGTGTCGGCTACGTGTAATTACTTCGAGTTTTGATTGATTTACTGGATTGTCTCCGTCCTTTTTGATCGGCCAAAGTAATCACTTTGGTTTTGATTTTACGACACTTGATTGAAACTCACTCTAGTTGGTTCCATTCACCAATCAAATTTTAGTGTTTTCCAGACAATTAAAGTGCTATCAGTGCATCCTTATAGCTTCTTCTTTTGTGCCGAGAATATAACTCTAAATTATTTCTTTCAAAATTGACAGCAATTACACTGGAAAGAGACAATAGATAACGTATCTTTCCCTTATAGAGAATGAGATGGACAATTCGCGTAGAAAGCTTAAAGGTCCTATTGAGTTCTGCCTTTATGCTGACTACACTACAAACTGAAGATCAGGAATGACTTGAAAACTTACGACGTTAAGTCACACATAATTTCCACAAAGGGTTGGCAACAATTACATTCTTCTTCCGGTAAATGTACAGGAGACCGACCAAACTACACATAGCCAAAGGAAGGAAACCAATAAGCACAAGCAACCATACATGTAGTTTACTGTTCATTGTCCCTTCTTTCATGACATGGGTCGCAACTCCATTTTTGTTTATGGATTTCACAGTGGATGTAGGGTGCACCAATGAAGTTGCTTCATTTACATGAGGTGCGCACTTCATGGTGTTGACATCATAGCGACAAACTCTATTGGCGGGAAAGCCGGACTGTTCCATACACTCCCTTTCTTTGTCGTCGTCTCTGCTGCCTGCACAACACCAAGAGCATGGTTGACAATCTCCAGTAACCGCTCGATAGTAACTGCCATGAAAACAAATTGGTTATCTTTTTAGCACTCAGTATTTCATCTTTTCGGAAGAGTTGCAACGGTAATGAAATGATGCCCATCGATATGAAATTTGATAGAGCTTGCGGTACGGATAATTTACAATTATTGGGTAGGGCCGACTGAATAGGATATTAAGAAGTTCACGGATCAAAGAGGTTGTTATCTGAGCCAGCTAAACATCAACGAGGATGGCCCCGCCTGTTCGATTCGATACCTCTTTCTGACTAACTGCTTTCGAGGGATGCACTTCAAGTTACTGCCCGGGTTTTTAAGCTCAATTTATTATCAATTGCACTAGAAGACAAGAGAGCGTTGCTCAACGTACGGTCCAGGAAATTGAGCTCAGTACGATATTGTGAATCGTTTAGACATCAAGTCGCTATGAAAAGGGGAGATGGCACCACGCATGACGTCGAAAAATACAGTCTGCTTAACTTGTCACTAAACGGACGCTCGCACTGGAAAAACCGGTTTGACGAGAGAAAACAAGATTGACTAGTCCAGAAGCTCGGGCTGTGGCGGCTTCAAAGAGTTGACGCGATTCCGGCAGAGCCTACTTTTCTCCTCCTCAGTAAAGAAAAAGACAAAAGGAGGCTCTGCTCGCAGGGTGTCAGTCAACTAGTTTGTGTCAGGATTTGACTCATTAGGTTTGATGTGAGAAAGCAAGTGCATTCGTTGCGGCGTACTGTCGACGAAAAGTATGATATTTTACTTTCGCTCCTTTATATTGTGGTATACATGCAGTCAGTGAATTAATGACCTTTTTCAACATTTTAGCGTGTCGTTAACTGATACAAAAAAACCTTTCTCCCTTACAAAAATTATTCATGTCTGAAGATCAGTTCTCTCGTTTTTTTTTTCTCGTTTAATATAAAAACTACTTCCGTTTCACTGTTTACTAGGCGACACGCCTTGAAAAATGTTAATGTTAATAATACGTTCTCTTATTTCATAAGGACATTTTACAAAATCACGACAAGCGAAAGTTTGTAAAGGGTTAAACGGAACCTCCAATCCAATTTAAAAAGAACTTTAAACCACAGGAAACACTGTTGACAATTTGTTTAAAACCATTTCAAAGAAAGCGTTTGTACAAGAGATCATGTCATAATCTCTTGGTTTGTATCAGAAAGAAATGAACTTTTGAATCGCTTATTTGAGTTCCCGGAGCCGCTATTTTCAATAAGTGTGACGTATAACAGTTGCCCAAGAAATTAGAAAGTGAAATAAACGATTATAAAATTCCTTTTTTTGTAATGCAAACACTTACTTTGAGAGATTTTCAAATAAATTTGACTGTAAATATTCTTTCTGCAGTTTATGATTGTTCTTTTGTAAGCGTGGAGGCTCCCCTTAAATATCTCTTACCCAGCATTGCACTTCCCGCAAATTGCATTTTTTGTTCGAGTACAAGGACTGATTGTTTCCTCATTAGGGTCACAGATGGTGCAAGGCTTACATGAAGATATATCGTGCGTGTCAGAGTAGCTTTTGCCTTCCTGGCACTCAGTACATTCCACAGCTTCATCAGTCGTTATGCGTGATCCACACTGCGGGACTAACCCAAGACCCTCGGGACATTCTGGGCAGTTTCGACATTCGATTCCCTTGGGAAATAATATCTTAAGTTGATTCCATCTGCACCTTCTTTCTGATGTTACTTGCCCTGAAACCTGAAAAAAAAAAAAAAAGAAAACAGCGAAAGCCCACTTTCGATATATTAATAATCCTGTTAAGAGTTCGGACCGCTGCCCATGACGAAGTGTCAGCCACAACGCGGCAAGCCGTACCGCAGATGTGGCAATCATATAAAATTAACTGATAAGAACATATGGCAATATTAACGTTTTTGTAGTGACCATGCTTCTTTGAATACATCACGCACTGGACCATTCTTTTCTTCCGATTTTGTGACTTCAAAAGGTTTCCGGGTGCCAATGAAATCCGGCCTGGAATACTTTGGCCTTTGATAGTTATGTCAGGCCTACTGTTTCGAATGTATATTTGTCATCTTCTATGGTATTTGCGCTGTTGTTCAGGGCCTGGTTGTTCAAAAGCCGATTAACGCTAATCCCAGATTAGAAACTAACCAAGGAGTTTATTATAAACGTTTGGCATTATTGGTTGGTGAAAGTATTCAACTTGTCTGCCGTGTCTACTGTATTTTTTATTTAATTCGGGATGTAATCTTCGTTCGATCGTGCTTTTGTCAACTGACCCGTTACGATCACTTTCAAACTCTGTGAACAAATCGAATTGGCACAGGAATCTTCGCACTTGCAAGTAATTCACCTGACATCCCGGGGGAGGGGGGGTACTTCGCATATGAAGGGACACCCTAAGTGAGACCAAAATCCGAAACTTAGCATCCGTACCCCTTTTCATACGGTCCCCTTGGGCTTGACAATCGTCATTTGAAAAGTGCTTATTTACGCATGCGGTTTCGTTAATCCCGTGTGAAGGATGCCTCTGGGTGCTTTAGCAGATCATGTGCCGCATAATTCTTTACGACCTCCCGTTGGACCGGTTCAGGCTGTGGTTCTATTGTGTTTAGGATTAGGCTCCATTGTATCTGTTGTAATTTTTTTGCGCCCATTGTTTTCTGACTGGTTTAGCACTATTGCATCGAAGAGCTACTTTTTCGCAGCTTAATGTAAGCTGTTGCTGTATTCCGTTACCCCTGCCCCTTCCTGATAGGTCTGTTGTAGATAGCCTTCGAGGTCGACAAAAAGGTCGGATCGTCTTCGTCTAAGCCGGCGCGCTCCTCTTCATACAATGACCACAGGATTCATATAATAACAGTTAACACACAAATAAAAGGAAAAGGCTTTCTTTGAGAAGGTGGTTTCCCAAAGTATGAAAAGCATCAAAAATATGCACGACCTTGCTTCTCTTATCTGCATATCTCGAATTCTCTTTATCGAAAGGGAAAGTGGATTAAGACATGTACAATGGCTGGGATGCTTTTGAACTTTGATCACTAACGTGATCTAAATTTGGCACCGCATTAATATTACGTAAAGTCACAATTTAATATGCGGACAGAGAAAGTAAGGTCCAGCTATGCTATAGGCAGTTTTTACGTTTCGCCACCGCCGCCATGTTGGTGGATGAATACAAAAGGTTTTTGTTGGTCCACCATCACTATTCATGTATTGCACATTACATTATTGTTATCTGTGTCTCTAGAGATAGGTCTCAAACCACCTATATACAGCAGGAAATACCGTATTCATAATGATTTATTGAGGATGTATTAATAAACGATTAGCGGAGTCACGAGCAGGGCAAACTGTTGTGTGGTCCTGGGCATTGATTCGTTTTTAAGTGATATTTTTAAAATTTGTGTCCCGCGAATGAAATGAAACGGTTGCACAAATAAGGTAAAGAACTGTTAGGAAAAGACCACCAGTCTCGTCACTTGAGCGAGCCTATGTCATGTGCAAACGAAACCATATATCCAATGAAATCTAGATGGTAAAGAGCATCAGAAATTTTGTTGCAGTTAAGACCCTCTTATGGCCATTTTGTTTTTTTCTTTTGTTTTCTTCTCGTGAAGAGTGAAATCACTGAGTGAAATCACTGCGAAAATCAGTGACCTTTTCATCCGCTTGAGCTTTTTGGTGATTTCCAACATAGCTGTCAAACCTTGGATGGAAAACAATTATTTTCATTACAGAAAATACTCAAAGCGCCAGCGTTGTAATCTCTACGACCCAAAACGTCAGTGATTGTTTCACTCATCAGCTCGAAAGCAAACCTGTCATTCCATGTATTTACTTAAGTTTTGCATAAAGGGCTACACGAATTAGATTTCCCACCGGGAATTAGAAGGAACAGGGGTACGTGAGATTGTCCCGTCTCGGAAGAGCACGTTCCTGGCATAATTGTACACAAAAAGTGATGGCTCATGATGATTCATCATCAGTGGTGACTAAACCGTAAAATAAAACTTACCAAATGGAGCATTGTGTACAAACAAAAAGAAACAATCAGCACAAAGGAGGCCTGGTTCCCCACGAAAGTGGACATGACGTTCATCCAGATACTGAAATGTCCAAGGAAACGTTAGCTCAGAAAAAGTCCGTAAAATTACAAGAGTTCTCATATGGACCAATACCCTAAGTCTCTTCAGAGCCGAGTGAAGAAAAGGAGTACCAAAAAGGTAAGAGCTCTACATTCGCTTACATGCCTAGTTCAATCTACCCTGGATTCCAGAGGTTACTTTCTCGCTATGAAAAGAGCGACAAAAGAGTGAGTCTTTCTCGCTGTGAAAAGAGCCACAAAAGAGCGAGTCTCTCTGGAATCCAGGGTAAGTTCAATCTAAAGTTGCGAGTGAGACTGCGATAACGTGAAGTACTCCTAGATTCATATGTTCTTGACAACGTTGCTTCAGTAAGCCCTTTATTCCCATCATACTTTACAGTGTTGTATGGGAAACCAATCATGCTTATCTCTACGTTTTGAAAGGAAAAAAAATGAAGAAGCATGCTTCACGGTTTGCGGGTTGGACTGAGTGAACTTCCACGCACTTGCGTTTTCGTTGCACGTGTTAACCAGTCTTTAGAGCAAAGTCGATTCATACTTCAATGCACTCCCCTCAAGAACGACTCCTAACTTCGTTTTAATTAAAAAAACGCGGGTTTCCTCCTAACCACATATTCCCCCACAGCCGCTTCCCTTATCTCTTTCTTATCGTATTAGGGGGGTGAAGAGAATTATATAGGCTTTTCACATGTCTGTTTGTCCTTTTGTCGATTCTGCAATTACTAAGCAACTTCTACTTTTCACCGAACCTGCACATAGTTGTTATATCTGGTCAATCATGTACAAGTTTATCAAGAGCTGGAATACAGAACAGCTTACAGAACTGAACCTGAACAGAAAAACAGAACTACACTTTCTGAGCCCTACTACGCAAGGACACCGAACCTAGGACCCCGGATATAACATCTCCCCCTTCAAGGGAAGCAGTCACTTAATCTCAACTGAACAACTGTTCTTTCAACAACATTAAAGTCAGCTAGTGTTTTCACTTTAGTTCATAATCTTGCAAATAGATAGGTGGACCCCGATTGGTCCTTGTGGGATAGCGTTTTCCCATATTAGTAGGTATGGAAATGTCACATGAAGAACTTGAATGAGCTCTGAAAGTATCATCACCAGTGACAGTTTCTGGAATGTCCAACTGGGAACTAGGCAGAGTTTTCATAGTCAAAAAGCAACATTTGACTTGATTTGTGTTAATTGTTAATTCCAATTTACAGTGTCCCCAATTAGTGCTTCAGCGCTAGAACGACTAGACACTTAAATAAAGTTCCTTTCCTTTCCTTTCCTTTTCCAGTGTCAAGATCTGAATGAGGCTTGGAAACTCTCAGTGTTCGGCTGTCCACAGGAGAAGGTTGACAGCTACCAGCCAAAGGAATTTCATCTGACATCGATCACTGAGTCATTGGTTGATGGAACTACACCTACGGGTCGGCTAAGGAGTTGATCAACATGCCGTTTCCACAAAGAACCGGACACATCAACTACGTAATGTCTTGAACCAAGAACTTCAGTAATAACACCTTGCATCCATTTCTCTCCCCTCCCATAATTACGTGCTAGGACAGGATCACCTGCATTGAACTGGCGCAGGCCTCTTTTTGCAGTGCGACTTATCATGGTCGTATATTGACGAGCTTCAACATGTTTTTCAACAGAAGGAGTCAGTAAATCCAGACGTGTACGCAGTCTCCTACCCATCAGAAGCAGTGAAGGAGGTTCACCTGTAGTAGAATGTGGAGTATTTCGATAAACCAACAAGTATTTGGCAATTACAGCAGACACATCCATTTGAGTGGCCTGGGCTTGTTTTATTGCAGACTTCAAAATCTGTACCACTCGTTCAGCCTGACTGTTGGTGGATGGTTTGTAAGGTGCAGATGTACGATGCATAATGCCATTGTTAGCACAAAACTGTTCAAATTCTGTTGAACTGAACTGTGACCCATTGTCAGAAACAAGAATTTCTGGAAGACCATGCCTACTGAAAATGTCACGTAATGCAGTGATGGTCGCTGAGGATGTAGTACTGGTCATTTTCACCACCTCCGGGTATTTGCTATATGCACCAACAACAACAAGGTAAGTACACCCACCTATTGGTCCAGCAAAATCTACATGAATACGGGACCATGGCCGTGCTGGGAAGATCCAGGGATGAATTTGAACTGTAGGGGGTGCTGATCTCAGAGACTGGCAGGTGTTACACAAGGAAACAGTTCTTTCAATATGTGAGTCGATGCTGGGCCACCACAAACATAAGACCTGGCCAATGCTTTCATGCGGGAAATGCCAGGATGAGTGTCATGCAATTCTTCCAAAACTTTCTTCTGAAGCAAAGGAGGTACAATAATACGAGTGCCCCACAGTATACAGCCCTGTTGGGTAGTCAACTCATCTCGTTTGCTCTTGTAAGGTACAAGTGTAGGATCCACAACACCAGGCCAGCCACTAATAACATAAGTGTACACTTTGGACAGCACTGGATCGACTTGGGTCTCTTTCTTGATCATCTGACTGGTCACATTGGTTACAACCTCAGAATTCAAGAAGTAGCTTCAACATTCTCACACTTGGATGACCATGTCTGCGGTAAAGGAAGACGGGACATGCTGTCTGCATCAGCATGTGCAACAGTGCTCCGGTACTCAATGTTGTAGTTGTATGAAGCCAGGATAAGGGCCCACCTTTGAAGTCGAGCTGCAGAATGAGCAGGAATAGGTTTATGTGGTCCAAAAAGAGTTAGCAGTGGTCGATGATGTTAAAATTGTGAAGGAACGGCCATACAAATACTGGCGGAATCGATTCAATCCAAAAATGATACTCAGAGCCTCCTTTTCCAATTGGGAGTAGTTTTGTTGGGCACTTGTCAAAGAACAAGAAGCAAAGGCCATGGGTCGGAATTGTCCACCAATCTTGTGAGACAGAACTGCTCCTGCACCGTAAGATGAAGCATCACATGAAAGGAACAGGGCTAGAGTGTGATCATAGTGTACTAATGTCTGAGAATTCAGTAACAAGTTCTTTGCTGAATTAAATGCACCTTCTTCAATTTTGAACCATCTCCAAGGGGTATCTTTCTTGAGCAGATTGTGAAGAGGTGCCAGTACAGTGGAATGATGTGGCATGAACCTTGAATAGAACATTATAAGCCCCAGAAAGGACTTTAATGTGGTAATATCCGTAGGCCTTGGAGCATCACGGATGGCTGCAAGTTTATCATCGGTAGGATGTAAGCCCTCTCCATCGAGCTTGTGACCTAGGTAAACTACTGATTGCTGAAGGAATTTGCACTTGGTCTTGTTCAGTTTGAAACCTGCAGAACGAAGACGTTCCAGCACAAGACAGAGGGTGCGAAGGTGATCTTCTGGGTCAGTTCCAGCCACAAGAATATCATCCAAACGACTTACAGCTTTGGGAATGTCAGACAGCAAACTGTCCATGATTCTCTGAAAAATAGCTGGACCAGAATGGATTCCATTTGGTAGTCTTTTAAATGCAAACAAACCAATGTGAGTATTAATTATCAGATTGGACTGTGATTCTTCTGCAATTGGTATTTGATGATAGGCCTGCTTAATGTCTAGAACACTAAACACAGTACATCCCCTCAAGGCTGAATGCACGTCGTCAATCTGCGGCAAAGGGTAGGTCTCGACATTAGCACATGCATTGTATGTTACGCTAAAATCTCCGCATACACGTACTTCATCACTGTCTTTCTTTCCAACTACTACATTAGGGGCAGCACTAACAGAAGTAGTAACTCTCTCAATCATGCCATCTTTTCCATTTTCAACAAGGTACTTTCCACTTTTGATTGCAAAGCATAAGGAATTGGTCTCGCTTTGTGAAATTTGGCCCCTTGACTTTCATTTACATGTAACACAACAGGCTTTACCAGTATAACACCCCAGTTCAGGTTGATACAATTCACTATACTGCTCAAGGACAGAATTTAATGTCTGATCTCCAGAGGTAGCTGGAATTGTAGACAAATCAGATGGCAAAGTTCCAACATTATTCAAACCTGGCAGGTTTTGCCAATCCAACTTGATATGCATAAGCCAATTTCGTCCAAACAATGAACAGGATCCTTCTTTCACAATAAGTAAGGGTAATGAATACTGGGATCCTGAGTACTCAACATTCACACAAGCCTCTCCTAAAGGACGCACAGTTTCACCAGTGTAGGTGGACAGAATAACATTTGTAGGATTAATTTTGACATCAGGACAAACTTCTTTAATGAAACTGATTGGAGCAAGAGACAAAGCGCAACCAGTGTCTAACTGCATACAACAATTAGTGTTTTCAATCTTCAGCTGCACAGAAATTTCAGATCTAAACATAGTGTTGACGTCATAAACCACATAAAGTTCGTCGTTCTCACATACCGGTTCTTGTGCAAGTTCTTCTTCAGCACACATGGTGATAATACCACCCTTTTTGCAAACTCGAGCAATATGGCCTTTTACGTTACAGTTCCGGCATACAGCATTTCTAAATTTGCATTTAGGCCTTAAGTGATCCGGGCTAGCACATGAGAAGCAAGTATAAGAAGTCGCTTGTGACAAATTCGAAGGTTGACGAGCACCTTGTCGCGAACCAAACTGTGAACCTGTATATCCACGATAAGAAGCAGAAAAAGAATCCTTGGTAACTGAATTCACAGGCTGAGGTAATTGTTGTTGAACTTGCAGTGACTCCTTGGCCGCTATTTCATCAGCAACAGCCACTTGAAGGGCCTCTTGAAACGAGCGATCTTCGCTCAGGAGTTTTTTCCGTGTAGCTGGGTTGCGAATACCACACACAAACTGATCCCGAAGTGAGCGGTTCAAGAATTCACCAAAATTACACGTGGAAGCCAGATGTCTAAGACGGGCGCGGTAATTAGAAACACTTTCGTTTTCTTCTTGAACACAACGGTGAAATCTATACGATTCCGCAACTTCCAGTCGCTTGGGCTTAAAATGTCGCTGCAGTAAATCACGTGACGCATCAAACGTTTTATCTTTCGGGTTCTCTGGACTGCATAAATCACGAAGAGTTCCATACGTGTTCTTACCGATTACCGAAATCATTACAGCGACTTTTTTCCTGTTGGCCGCTTGAATAACAGCCGCGGTAGCATCAGCAGGATAATGGCCAATACTATTAGCTTCAAAGAATTGTTCTAGTCTTTCGAAATAAGCGGTGAATGTCTCACTCGACGGATCGAACTCCCCGACGGAGCCAAGCAGCGTTGGCGAAGACATGATGAAAACCACAAATGCGCAGGCAACCACATGCGCGAACGTATTGAAGAAATGAACACAGAATAAAATCATACAAAGAAGAATAAGGATGGCCACGTATCACAACGAAATCGGAGAGAATCCCATCCTCGTCGCCAAAATGTTATAAGTGGTCAATCATGTACATAGTATATCAAGAGCTGGAATACAGAACAGCTTACAGAACCGAACCTGAACAGAAAAACAGGGTCCGCTTGTTCGAAAGCCGATTAACTTAATCCAGGATTAGCGTAAATCTTGTTTCATGTTTTCAACTTTTTGGTGAAAGTTTCTTTTGCTTATTTCTGTTTTTCAAGATTGACTTCTTCTAATGTAAAGTTTTGGCGAATATCAGCGTTGAACAGCATTTAGGAGTAGAGAAATAAACTCCTTGGTTGATGTTTAATCTGGGATTAGCGTTAATCGGCTTTTGAAAAACGGGCCCAGAACTACACTTTCTGAGCAAATAAACTATTCGGTACGCAAGCGCACCGAACCTAGGACCCCGGATACAACAATAGTGATAGATAATATGAACAATTTCTACAAATTTAGCCACTGCAAGTCTCCTGGAAGCTCCGAAATTAGACAAACCATAGCCAGAAAGTCCAAACCAAAGTGGGTGGTGCTTACTTCTGTTTAGCGTCATACAAATGACAGCCTGTCAATAAAGCCCCTTGTTCATTCTCGCGTATGATTGGTCCATGTGGTCGTCCATGTGATGAAATGAGTCGAACGAATTGAACTAAAATAATGGCGTCTCGTGAAGGAAGGGTATTTTTACTGGGTTGCCTATGGCAAACCAGTCGGAAAATGGGTAGATTATTATTTTTTTTTTTATTTTCCGTGTCGGTAAAAGTCTTGCCTGTCACTCCCCTGGTGAGTGGTGTCTTTGTGTATAGAGCCTTCTGCGCGTATTTTCTGGACTTCGACAACAATCTATCGCCCGTCGAGACGAAATCAAAGTGAGCAGTATTTACCTGAAGTACATGGTAATTTGACACAATTGAGTTTCTTGTCTTCACGCACGCAATGAAATGGGAAGAGGTTTTCACCTCTAAGAGCAAATATGTTGTTTGTTTCAATAAAATTTTCGCTGGAAAAGGATTCTGTGGTATTTTCTGCCTTTGTGAATTATGATATCATGTTGTGTATTGAATTTTCGAGCTTAAGGTTCAAATGTGATATGGGAGAAGTTTTTTAGTATTGCTCTGCAAGCAGGAAGGGTTCACAGGCCTGTTGGAAGCGTGCTTGAGTTTCAACAAAATGAGGCCCAAAATCAGTGAAAACTTGTGACGCAGATGAATAATAAAGTAGCTGCTATTTCCAAAATGATGGAATTACCTGGTGATAAATAACGTCGTACGCGTCTTGGAGAGTAAATTTTGACTTTGCATAAACAAGAGTTGGGCGATTGTGATCTTTGTTTTGACTTCGCTCATTTCATTGTCAAACTTTATAACACTTGACAGAAAAAGAAGCTTACAAAAACCCGGTATCTTGGCATCATTTGACACAGATGCTTCACTGTTTGGCGAGTAAACATGCCGCAGTAACTTAATCACGGCGCCCGCTGAATTCCGGCCATGTCACTTTCGATTTTGCAATTTACTTGAACGAAGCAAAAATCTCCCAAAATGTTTGTCGCTGATCGTAACTTTTTATATTCTATATTCACGGTTCAAAATTATTGTTGTTTTCATGTCGTAAATATTTTATTCTCGATTGACCGTCCGGGAAAGTTCCTTCGGCTCTTTCTGAAAACTGTGTATCAATATTTATTTGCTTTTTCATCACCGTAGTACTCACTCGTTCGCTTCGCTCACTCGTGAGAGATACTTTCAGCACGAGAAGATAAAATTCGTATCCCCAAGCGGCCATGTAATGTTCTGTTTATTATAGAGATATTGATGAAATGTCTAGATTTAAAACAACTTGTTTTATTCATTTTCGAAGTGATGGAAAATTGTTCACCAACCACTAAAACACGCATGTTGTGTAACATGAAACAAGATATGAAAGTTATGAAAAACAAATCATGATAATGAAAATTTGCAATAAAAATGTTAATGTAGTAGAGAAGAATTATATTAAAGCACAAAAGTATCGTACAATGAAGAGGAAGCTCGCGTTTTATTGGCTAATCGTGTTCGTTACCATGACGACAGCTATATCCTCACATGTGAAAGATAAAAATGATACGTTCACTGCGCGCGGTGAAGATATGGTGTTTTAGTAATAGGAGAAATCCTGGTATTTCATCAATATCTATATAATAATAAAAATTACTTACACATACAAGCGTAAGCGTGTATCCCAAGGGAAAAATGTCACTTTTTGTTCTTTGCCTTTCGCCTTTGTTTAACTCGGGTGCCAGACTGAGGGGAACTTTGAAGGGTCTCTCTCTTGATTCTTCCAAAAGAAATCTTAGACAATTTCACTCTAAAACACTCTCAACAAGCATGCCAGCAGACGAACGTCCTGATTTGACTTGAGTGAAATTCTCAACTGTGGATCGCGACTTGACAAGGAGATAATTTAAAAACAAATCGAGAAGCAACATTTTATTAATGCTCTTCGTTACCTTTGTAGTTTTTATACGCCGGTGCATACAATCATTACTTTTCCCGTCAAATATTTATTTCGACTCAGCTAAACCACGCTTTCATTTTTAATTACTTGGTGGGTCCTGAAATGCCACGTATTAAAAACTTGCAGAACCTAAATGACATTAGGAAGTACAATACGCAAAAAGATCTCGCTTTTTAGATGTAAACTCAAGGAGCTACACCAATGCGTAAATTAATTTAAACACTAGCCAAATTATATGCAGCTAAACCACGTCTTCGTCTTTAATTTTGCTCGGTAACATAATAAATCGAATGTTGTGGTTCAGCGTTGTCTGTACTCCTATCGACAACGATATTAATCACAGTGGTCACAATGTTGACCTGTGATGACGAATATCGTTGTCTATAAGAGTACAGAAACTTCTGACCTACATTCTATTTCTTTTTTACCACAATATTCAGGGAGGAAGGCATGTTCGAGTTTGGATTCGAGTTTATTCATTCAACGTCAAAGTAAATGTTTATTTCAGAGCGTGCCCAAGATCAGAAAAAGAAAGAGCGAGGCGTTGTCAAAATCTTGCTAGCAATATGATAGGTTTATTTCCCAAAATGACGCGAACAGCGTTGTCAAGACTCTTAATTGGTCAATCAGATAGCGAGATTACTGGTATTTGTCTTTTTTTAATTTCTTGCTATTTCGTAACACTGCTTCAAAAAGTACATTATAAAAAGGGCATTTCGTTGGGTGTCTCGAAAACGAAGAACCTAAGACCCCGAAAACTCGAAAAAAGTAACTCAAAACCTTCAACCCTAGGCCTAAAGTTGGTTTTCAGACCTAGAGTGTAACAGGGCCATGTACATCCGACGGGAAATGAAGATGTCCGGCCACATGTGGAGAGTGGTTACTCAGCTAAATATGGCGGATCGCCCAGCTTTCACTTTGAAACAAGTTGTAGGGAATGAAGGACTTGAACTTCGCTTGAGGTAACTCAAAAAACCAACTTTAGGCCTAGGGTTAGCCAAATTGAGGGTTTTGGGTTACTTTTTCGAGTTTTCGGGGTCTTCGGGTCTTCTTTTTTGGGACACCCCATTTCGTTTTCATTGACAAAAATTATATTGCTTGTCTGCAAATTGCTCATCAGTTTGCATTCGATTAAACTCATCATTGTCATAGTTCAAAAGGAAATTTGGGTTAAAATCATTTTAACCCAGGTTGATTCTTCATTTCCTTAACTCAGTCATGAATAATTAAAATTGCCACTATAAAAGAAATAAGAAAGTAATAATCAGGAGACAATAATCATCATCCTCTAATATGTACTCAGTATATTCTTCCTAGAAAAACATATCCGGGCAGGTGTGGTTGTATTTTATCACTGCCTAAAAACACACCTAGTTTTTACTCAGATTAACATGATTTACTTATAGAAATGTCGTAAATTGCAGACAAAAACAAACAGATAACTCCAATTCAAAATTAGTGCTACCAAAAGCTATTCTCGATTTGATGCAGTACACATGGGCAAAACGCCTTAATAAATATCAGTAACTTTAACAAATATTTCAGACATCATCATTAGTAACCAAGCTGTTACATCAGGATAGGGCTGTTTGAAGTCAACAGTAGCACACTCCGACGATACATCTGGATGCCACTGTCAACCTCATTAGTTACCAAGCTTTTACAATAGGACAAGAATGTTAAAAGTTAATAGTTGCACACTCCGACGACACATCTGAATGCCACTATCAACCTCATTAGTAACCAAATTTTTACAATAAGACAAGAATGTTAAAAGTCAATAGTTGCACACTCCGACGACACATCTGGATGCCACTATCAACCTCATTAGTAACCAAGTTTCTACAATAAGACAAGAATGTTAAAAGTCAATAGTTGCACACTCCGACGACACATCTGAATGCCACTATCAACCTCATTAGTAACCAAGTTTTTACAATAAGACAAGAATGTTAAAAGTCAATAGTTGCACACTCCGACGACACATCTGGATGCCAGTATCAACCTCATTAGTAACCAAGTTTTTACAATAAGACAAGAATGTTAAAAGTCAATAGTTGCACACTCCGACGACACATCTGAATGCCACTATCAACCTCATTAGTAACCAAGTTTTTACAATAAGACAAGAATGTTAAAAGTCAATAGTTGCACACTCCGACGACACATCTGGATGCCACTATCAACCTCATTAGTAACCAAGTTTTTACAATAAGACAAGAATGTTAAAAGTCAATAGTTGCACACTCCGACGACACATCTGGATGCCACTATCAGCCTCATTAGTAACCAAGCTTTTACAATCGGACAGGAATGTTAAAAGTCAACAGTTGCACACTACGATGGTCTATAATGGATCCTACTCTTAACATCACCAGTTCTAGCTGAAAACTGATCAGTTAAGTTATGCAGAAGAGATTTAAAATATTGGAAGAGAATATTCCCCAATTTCATCAAGATTGGCCAGAATGCCACGTTTTGTGTGACCTTAACGCAATAATAATATTGATACCTTTGTAGTAAAACATTGACAGACTACATTCTACATGTATTTACTTCCTACTAGATATACTAAAGCCTCAAATGATGGAAATTTGACAGACGTTTATATTATTGTCGAAAGAAAGTCACAAGCCTTAAGCTCAAGCTACACGTAATGTGTTCCAAAATGTCATTGATAATGAATTAAATCCTGGAAAGAAACACATCTATGAATAATTACGTTCTGGAGAGCCACATAGCAATAAGTATTTAGAAAGAAAGCTTCAATTTTACTTTCGCACACATGACATCGAAATTGTGTTTTCCAATTTCTGTTTGTTCTTCATTTCTGTGAGCCTATCACCCTTGAAGGATTTAGGGCCATAACTTCTTAATGTATTATTTACATCTTTAAGAGAGTCAATTTATACGGCAAAAGCCCAGTATAACCCAGAAGTAGTATTTCGCATAAACCATGTGCAATTCATAAAGCTGGATACTGCTCAGTTCTTCTTCGAGTAAAAACTCCACATCAGCACGAATTCCAGTTGATCTAGAAAAATAAAGGCAATAAGCAAGTCTTAACTTTGTTTTTTCCAGGGGTGTTGATATCTTTACTTTGGCAATCCTTCATGTTCGGAGATGTAGAACATTGAGTAGGTATTGAATCGTCAATTAACAATAAGCTTAGGAAATAAAATGCGAAAGTCTGTTGCTTTCATCAAAATAACAATGTTCGCAAGACTTGAAAAGAACGTTTACACGGCTCCTAATGTGAAATAAGCTTCTGGATCATGAAAATCTATCGCGAACAAACATTTTGAGCGAAAATAAACATCAGACACTTCTTTTCGAATTTTCCTTTCATTTTGCCCCAGTTTTACGTGACCACAAATGGCTCGATTGCAACTTACCTTACTTGAACAGCTGTCTGGCGGGGTTAGTAAGACGCAGCCAGTATCATTGTCCATTTGATGTG
>NC_090871.1:70989841-70997341 GCF_036669935.1 Montipora foliosa | reverse complement strand
TAAAAGAATAACGTATGTATGAATTGTGAGGTTTCGATGACAACGTGAGAATACAACCGCCGATCGATATTCGAAACCGTTGGTACCAACCACTTGACGGTCCACGGGTCCGGCCAGGCAGCCAAGCATAAATTCAATTAAGACACTGTACTAACTGTACATATTTAGGAGCCCACGTGCTTCCGACTTAAAGACCCCATATACTTGACGCCAAACAACTCTCTTGAGGTTACCCATCCAGATACTAACCCCGCCGGACAGATATAACCTTAGTAAACTTTAGTAATACAAAGCTGTCAGATGCTCAGAGGGCACACTTAAACTTGTGGACAATGCCATCCCAGACATTCATGAATGAATAAACGAGTTAATGAGCTATGGAAGAGAATGCCGTATTCCTGCGAAAAAAAGGCTTTCGGTTTAGCGGATTATGTATGGGGCGCCGATTGTAAAATAATTTATTTACCGTAATATTCTCAATTTTTTCATTATTTAATGAATAACGTTTTGTGATATGATACCATACAATACTCCAGAATTTATTTCATATTAAATGCATATTATTTGAAGTCATGGCTTAATTTAATATTTGATACAATAAATCCTGATTTCAAATCATGTGTTTATGATTTGATATAATAAATCCTGGTTTCATATCATGCGTCTATGATTTGAAATCACGACTTCTTGATTTAATTTTTTTTTAATTTCTTGATTTTAAGGGGCCGACCATTCACTTGAGTGGGGGTTGGGTGAGCAAGCGCTTGTTGGAAGAAAAAAATTGGATGCAACACAAATCAAATAGAAAAAAAATTCTTGGGGGTCTTTACAAAATCCCAGCAAAACTGCAACACATTGATTGGCCTAAATAACACTCTGGTTAGCCTAAACGTCACACCGGTTGGCCTACAGTTAGCGTAGGTAGCTTGCGGTTTGCCCTTATAATGGGATAAAGGATTTCTTGCTTGCTCGGTTCACCAAGTCATAGGTGTCATGCAAGCCATTACGGTTAACCTAAATTACACATTGGCTAGCCTAGTTAGCACTGCAGTTAGCCTACAGTTCCTTAGGGAGCTTGCGGTTATTGGGATCAGGGATTTCTGGCTTGCTGGCTCGCACTGTACCCAAACTTGTTAGCTTATCACAAGCAGTAATGGAGGTAAATTTTTCTATTTGAAGAATCAAGTTTTATTAGACAAAGAAAAATAATCTGTTCATTTTTAATCTTTTCAACTGAAGCATATTCATGTAATTACTTTCTATTGAAAATAGAAGGTTTTTGCAATGTCTTATATAATGTAAGACAACATATTTAACAACTATTCACCAAAGTGGAGGTGGCTAACAGTGGATATTTACCGAGCCGCGAAGCGGCGAGGTAAATAGGGAACCTTAAGCAACGACGACGGCGACGGCACCGAGAACGTCATCTCAAAATATAAATTCGCGTCATTGAAATCACTTTGTAAACATATCAACCCTTCTTATATGACAAGGGTGTGGTAGTTCCTCAAAAATGACATTGGTCGGAACGGCGCTTAATTTAGGGGAGAAAATGAAACTTTAGCGTCAAGTGCTGACGCTCCCCTTAAAACCTAAAATTTGACTATTTCACGTTGTTGTTTTGCTGACGACGACAAAGAAATGGACAAAAGTGAAAAACGCACGTGCAGGGCGTGCAAAGCTATTGTTTTTGCCTACTAAATATGCACATTTGTGACGTTCTCGTTGCCGTCGCCGTTGTCGTTGCTTAAGTTCCCTAATATCCAACTCTAGCCACCGACACTGAGGTGAATAGTTGTTTTAGTATATACTAAAACAGTGAGATAATATACAGCACAAAAAATTAATTTGGATGTTTTCTTCACTTGTCATTTTTTCCCGAGTTGCTCGAAGGTAAATAGCACAGGATATTCGGAGTTTGATGAGCCAATCAGCGCCCGCGTTCAACGCTATCCAATGTTTTAGTATATACTAAAACAAATCAGACCATGATCAACTAACTTTAATTCTGCTTTCACGTTTGTTTTGGAGATTTCAGTCCACTTTTAAATTGTAACTAATGATTCTAGCAGTAATCACCATGCTATGACCATTTCTGAACTGCTTTTCGATATTCTTAGCCATTTTTTTAAAATTAAGGAGCTAAACATTTTCAAATCTACCTGAGGAGCATCACTTTATAACATGAGAATATTGTTATTAGGTAATATTAAATGATTCTAAAGAATGACATTCCGAAAACATGTAGCTATTCAAGAATGATTTTGTATAGCTTATAACATTTAATAAAACTATTACTGCAATAACCACAATGTAAATGTAAATACGTTCTGTAAATGTAAACACGACACTTTTTTGAGGAAAAAAAATCCTGCAGAGAAACGAGGAGAGAGCGTTTAGGAGGGAAAAAAAAAGCTTGCTGACCAGAAATCCCCCCCCCCCCCCCCCCCCACCCTCAAGAGTTAAATGGTCAGCCCCTAAAGTGCATCGGACATGTTTGTGTTTTCCCGCGAAATAGATGGTCGTGTGACTTGTCATATGTACTCGCTCGCACCGATTATGTATTAAGTTAAATCATACTTATTAAGTTAAATCATGATTTCACTGATATCAAATGTGAAATTTAAATTTAAATCATGAAGTCGTGATTTCAAATCATAGACACATGATATGAAACCAGCATTTCTTAAATCAAACAATAAACGACTGATTTGAAATCAGGATTTATTATATCAAATACTAAATTAAGCCATGACTTCAAATAATATGCATTTAATATGGCATATATTCTGGAGTATTGTATGGTATCATATCACAAAACTTTAGTTGTTAAATAATGAAAAATTTGAGAATATTAAGGTAAATAAATTATTTTACAATCGGCGCCCCATAATTATACGGCAATTTTCTTACGGCTTCTTGAAATTCGTTATCGACTACATTTTCGATAGCTAGTTATAGAAGTTTCCAACTTTCTGTTCTTGAAAGGGTGATAAATAAAACGCCGTAGATCAGTTATATCACGCGGCATTTACAGAGAGAAAATTTTCAATTCGTCCATTTGCCGTTCAATTAATTTCCCACGAGAAAGGAAAGGTATCACTCAGATATTGAGCATTTTGGGGCCTGGACGCGTAGAGTTGATCGTTCGAAAATTTTGACAATACCACAACACTGGTATCGCACTGTGGAAGCATTTTCTGTAAGAAGTGATCTAAGTTGGAACAGAAAATGATGGATCTTCAATCCGAGGGAAAAAGTATCGGGGAATCGCCAGCTGCCGGGATCAGATCTTCCGCGGACCAAGATTTCAACAAGGAGAACTTTCGAACAGAAGAAATATCTGCCGAAGAAGAGGAATTTATCCAAACACACTACAGCCCAAGAGGTGTTATATTTTTGTATTATAAGGGAGAAGCATCGTCGGAGGTTGATAAACATTTTAGACGGAGTTTGGCGGAACTCTGTTGCTTGTCTGGAGAGGATGAGATTCATGATCAGGACATTAGCGAGGAAAGTAACATCCAAGGTGCAGTTGACAGACTTCCTTCTAGTTTCAACTTTACTTGATTTCCAAATGTATACTTTTACTCTCACTGGTTATTTGAAGTCGGTCATGCAGTAAAATTATTTGTGAACAAAAGATCATTTGGTCGGACTAAATGAAGTTGAAATTTCCATTTCCAGGTTAACTGTTTAGTTATGCACAAATTCACACAAATACATGCCGGAGAAATGTATTGCAGATTTAATTGGCTAAAATCTCAAAGAAAAAAAAAAAAAAAAAAAGGTAAACTTTATTAAATACTCCCATCAGGGCTTTTCAGTATCTATTTACAATAATTCAAAGGCCTGTCTCTAAAAGCTATATATATAATCTAAAAATTACAAACTATAAAAAATAAAAATTAAAAATCCTCCCAAAGCAGGTTCTGCAATTTTCGTTTAAAAGGATCCAACTGGAGGTCTTTCATGTCATCAGGCAGGGCATTCCACAATGTTGTTGCTCGATAGTGGAAGGACCGCTGGCCGGACGCCGACTGAGCTGACATAATTATTGAAAAAATGCCTCTAAACATATACACTTGGGAAATAGAATACTTCTACAACAAAGGGGATGACCTGTTTTTTTTATTCTTGACAGAATGTTAAATATTTAATTTTTATGTTGGTTTAATTTAGGGAGTAGCGAAAACGAGGGGGCGGGGCAAGGCCTGGGTCTGAGTCGGAGTGTCTTTTTCCAATTTTTTTTGGTTTTAATTTTTGTCGTTATTCTCTTGTACTGTTATTTTCGAGTGTTCTTCATTTATGGTGGAAATTAGTCCAAAAAATAAGGAACATGCGGAAGCTCTTAGTTTGTTTTTCGAAATTAAGAGAATTTCCGACTGAAATTGGAGTTTTCGTGGGGAATCTACGCTTATTCCTAGCTTACACTGAAGACTCGCTTAGCTCCACATTTTAATCTTTACTTCGTAAAAACCTTCTCCGCAATGCAATTAAAACGAAACAAAACATAGTCACTGTTCCACGATGGTAGTCACGCAAAGTTCTCATGTGCTTGTTTTCGCAAAATTGGCCGTTTTTATACTAGAGACGCATAATTCGTCTGGGACGAACTTGGGCAAACATTGTTACTGCGTCTGTTAAATTCGTCTAGTATAAAGACGGCCACAAGACGCATTATGCGTCTGGACGAAGAATCTATTTTAGTGCGTCTTCGAAGACGCACTAAACTGGAAAGTTCGTCCAGACGCATTATGCGTCTAGTGCCCGTCTTTATACTAGACGAATTTAACAGACGCAGAAAAAATGTTTGCCCAAGTTCGTCCAAGACGAATTATGCGTCTCATATAGTTCGTCCCGTCTTTACACTAGACGGATAACATGAGAGACGCATAATTCGTCTGGACGGATTATGCGTCTCTAGTATAAAAACGGCCATTGTTGTCAATGTCGTTGTGTTTTTATCGTGAAATTGGATTCGATCCCTTGACATCCGAATGGAATTGGCTAGCAAGTTCCTGTGCGAGTCTGACTTAACTACAAACCGTTTGTAGTAAAGTCAGACGACAACATTGACAACAACACGAACAAACAAGCAAATGATAACGTTGCGTGACTGCGTTACGACCATCTTGGAACTGTTGCTTTTTTACGAATTAAACATTACAATGCGATTTAAAGTGTGGAGCTCAGCGAGTCTTTAGTGTCTCTGGCAGTTGGCGTATGTTCCATAAACTCCAATTACGGAAATTGTCTTAATATTCGAAAAACAAACGAATTCCCGGAAAGACAAACTTAGATGCTCGCAAAACCCAACTTTGATTTTAACACACAAAAAAGTCCGATTTAGTCCCTTATTAAGAGCTTTCATAGCTTCCGTAGGTTCCTTATTTATTTTATTTTATTTTTGTACAGTAAATGAAAGACAGATGCCGGTCATTCGACAATAACAGTACAGGAGAATTGAACGACAAAAATTGAAACAAAAAAAAAAATTGGAAAAGAGAAGACACCCCGGCCCCGGCCCCCGCTTTGGTTACTACCAAGTTTGATTCGTTCTACGCTTTGTATTACCGCTCTAGAGAGAGACTGGTGTTGAAAGTGATCTTGTCGTCTTTGAATTGCAATCAAAGCCACTTAACTGCCTTAGGTGTAAAGGCATGGGCTAGGCTAGCTCAGTTCGGTAAATTGTGCATTTCTCGAACAATTATGTTCGCTGTCAGTGATTGCTCCAACATCGGATTCTAAAATAACCTAAAAAATACATTTTGTTGTCGTTCGTGATACATGACAAATCGTGATTCTACTTTTTTGTGTTCAGGTGAGCCAGCTCTGCCGATGCCTCAAAGGGAAATTCCTGCTTCATTGTGGAATCCAACTCTTACGAGCCATAGTCAACAAGTGGAAACTGTTTGCCATTACCATTGCCATAACGCCGTAGATGTTGTTACAATCTCCAATTGCAATAGCAATGCCGTAAACAGCACTGCAGCAAACCGTCATGTTAATGGCTCGCATCTCTTCACTGGCCAATATGGAAGCTTCCAACAAAACCAGCCAAATTTGATTCGCGCAGTTCCTGTGTCACATGTTTCGCTTACAGAAAGCTTCTCCTTGGGGCCAAATCAGCAACTTCCCGCGGACTCCTCCCGCGCGTCCGTTCTTCCATACCCATACCCACAGAAGATTTTTGCACCGTATTATGATTCACATCAGGATTCGTTAAAGTTTGATCCTAGGTATAACCCTCTCCTTGTCCAACCGGAAGTAAAACATCACCTTCCCACTGTACCTGGGGAACCACGAGGAAAGCAACATGGAAGATGCGAGGATACAACCGGCGGTCTTTTGGGAGAGCCATATATCCGGAACGGACAAAACTAGCACAATTTGATATTTACCCTGCGTGGCCGATTGGACTGATGTGCGCCCGTGGTACAGTTCCCCTGTACTGTGCAAATAGGGAGCATAAGCACGCGCGTTTTTGAGACACGGACTGCAACCGGAAGTGAGTTATTTTCCTTTTAACTTGCTTTCACACAACCACATTTACATTGCTGTGTATCTTTTCTCCATTAGAGATGATTAATACAAAAATCTGGGAGACACCACTGTTTTGGCACGCGAAAAAACGCGCGTGCTTAAGATCCCTAGTGCCTAATTAAGCACTAGGGAAGTGAGTTATTTTCCCTTTAACTTGCTTTCGCACAACCACATTTACATTGCTGTGTATCTTTTCTCCATTAGAGATTATTAATACAAAAATCTGGGAGACACCACTGTTCTGGCACGCGAAAAAACGCGCGTGCTTAAGATCCCTAGTGCCTAATTAAGCACTCCGACCGCCATTAAAAACCAATGTTCTCGCTTCAGTCCAGCCAGCTGCCCAGTCTTGATATTCAACCTTCATTCCGCGTGCACTCTGTAGTTATAATATAAGCCATTTACGTCAGTTTTCAACTCTGAGGTTGACTTAAAAAGAGAGAGTTCAACTGTAAACTGTAGGCAACTCAGCAGACGGGCGAATAACGTACGTTTGTCAGCTTCTTACGGCGAGATAAACCCTTTAGTTTACCTGTAATCGTCTACTTGTCAGGTTACGGTTGAAAGCGCATTCGGTAAAAGAAAGTTTGTGTGAACGTTTTGAAATTTTATCTTAATTGTAAATTTCGACCCACGATCGATTGTCCTAAGGAAAGTTTTAAAGTGGTTGCGAATGTATAGGGGGGCATAGGGCACATATATGGTAGTCACTTTGCACAGGAACGTACTTCATTTCACGTGACGTCATCGCCGCCGCGCTGGCGGACGAAAACAAAAGAGGGTCTCAATTGAGGGGGGGGAGGGGAAGGGGAAGGGGGTTAGCTTTCACGTCTAACGGCTAAATAATTTGCCTTTTCACGGTTAGTGGTTATCAGTTTTCCATCACAGTTAACTTATGTGAAAAATAAAGAAATGTCCCTTGTGTTAGTTACCAGTAGGGTCTCATTATAG
>NC_090871.1:70982341-70987341 GCF_036669935.1 Montipora foliosa | reverse complement strand
GACAGGAGGCCCGACAAGTTGTAATCTTGGGGTCAAAATAATATCGACCTCAGACGTCTGTGGACAAGATAGCTGTTCCTACTGTAGACAGTGTGGACAGCTGTTCCCATTGTAGACAGTGTAGATAGCTCTTCCTTCTGTAGACAGTGTAGATAACTGTTCCTACCGTAGACAGTGTAGATAGCTGTTGCTACTGTAGACAGTGTGGATAGCTGTTTCTATGTAGACCGTTCATTTTAGTGTCCATGAATAGTAGCTCACACTTTCCCTTAACTTATTTGCATTTGGTGATACGACCGGCTTTTTTCAGCCCACTTCACGGATTTCCTGCAAGCGCTTGTTGGAAGAAAAAAATTGCATGCAGCACAAATCAAATAGAAAAAAAATTCTTGCACTGCTGCATGCAAGAAAAAAAAAATGTTGCAAAGCTATTTCGTCATTCCTGGGGGGCTTTACAAAATCCCAGCAAAACTGCAACCATTTCGGATAATCTGCAAGCCAGCGAGCCATTCTGGTTAGCCTATTAAAATAACACATTGATTGGCCTAAATAACACTCTGGTTAGCCTAAACGTCACACCGGTTGGCCTACAGTTAGCTTAGGTAGCTTGCGGTTTGCCCTTATAATGGGATAAGGGATTTCTTGCTTGCTCGGTTCACATAGCTCCAAGTCATAGGAATCATGCAAGCCATTACGGTTAGCCTAAATTACACATTAGCTAGCCTAGTTAGCACTGCAGTTAGCCTACACTTTCTTAGGTAGCTTGCGGCTATTGGAATCAGGGATTTCTGGCTTGCTGGCTCGCACTGTATCAAAACTCGTTAGCTTATCACAAGCAGTAATGGAGGTAACTTTCTTCTATTTGAAGAAGCAAGTTTTATTAGACAAAGAAAAATTAATAATTTGTTCATTTTTAATCTTTTCAACTGAAGCATTTTCATGTAATTACTTTCTATTGAAATATAAGGTTTTTGCAATGTCTTATATAATATAAGACAACATATAACAATATAATAACATAACAATAGATAATTACCAAATATTAAATTATTCTAAAGAATGACATTCCGAAAACATGTAGCTATACAAGAATGATTTTGTATAGCTTACAACATTTTAAGGCTTTGCAGCTCCGGTTTATCGTCCTTATCCGAGAAGACTAGAGAGTCTAACCATTTGCAGATGTAATTACAAAGGCAGCACTTTCTCCTCAGTTGTTTAAAGACCCTGAGTGTTGGTCCGGAGTTGAACTCACGACCTCCCGCGTGACAGCCCGGTGCTCAACCAACTGAGCCACCGGTGCGCGGTCTAGAATTCTACCACTGCAGCACCAGTTATACGGGATCATGTCAAAACACCGAACATAGACCACGGGTCAGCCAGGAGAAGCAGCAATCATGTTCTGGATTATCCCTTCTGGTAGATGCCGTAAATCTGATAAATGACCGAAACTTCACGGTTTTTTGTGTTTACTTTTTGCTTGTTCTTCACTTCAAGCAGCGCGCTTGAAGAATTGACATTCCTGTGTAAATACCAGTTGCCTTGCGTTTCGACTGCAGCAGGTACATTGTTTTACCAATACAGAAAGTATCCTAAACATTCATAAAAGCTAACGGTAACGAATGTTTAGTTGCTTAGTGCAACTCTAGACATGCATAACATGCAGGAAAACGCCCGTCAGAGCAATTTGCAGTTAGGTTTTTTTGCGGACTATTTTAGTTAAAGGGGTTATGTCACGTTATTTTTGGGTGTTTCGGGAAAATCTTTAGTTAATCACGAGTTTAAAACTCGAAAATGATAATGTGGAATTCCTTTACCGATAAAATTACCGTTACGTCACAAACGAAATGATTCTGAGAAAGAAACTACCTTTATCCAGGCGATTTGTCATAATTTGAAAAACGTCGGGCCGACTTTTTTCAAGATTACCCAAATGTAATCCGTTTCAATCTTGTACATTTATGTCCATCCATATGCTTCTCTTTCCTTTTGCAGTATTTTTTTATATCGTTCAACAGTTTTAAGTGTTTCTTGCAATGTTTCATCCTATTCTTTGGGCATTTTGGGAAAAAAAGGAAAGCAAAGCAACATATTAAGAGCTTCTGCCTGAGAGACAGGGGCAGACTTGGAAATGAAGGTCGGCCGATTTCGCTTAAAATTGGTACACAAAGTACTTATGTTGACTTATGTAATATGCCAAAGTTTCAGCTTCAACGACTTTTTTTAGCCGAGTTCTGGATATCAGCCCCTCAGGGGTCCCCAGAGGCTGATTTTCAGTGCAATTTTGGCCACTTTTAAATCTCTCTTTTAGCAACATGAAATTAATTTCAGACAAAAACAAAACCATCTTTGTAAAGCCCTATCCTTAGGCTTTGATGGGTGAGGACATTAGCTTATGGAAATTTTTCGCTAGCCTGTGGCTGTTATCACAACTTGATCATATTTGAAGCATATGGGAAGCAACCAGAAATGGCCTGTTTTTCAGACCAAATATTTTCCATGCCCATGTTTTATATCTTGAGGTCTTACTATCCCTGCAAAGTTCAGCCCTTAGTTTAGTAATATCACGAAAAAAATACTATGGTTGAGGCTTTTTACTAAGAAAAAAACTTACGAGAAGATGGCTAACCAGGCCACTTCCGGTTAAAGTTTCAACAAAGCGTGTCTGCAAAAATCAGCCATTTAAGTTCGATTATCTTTTTTCCTTCCAAGTTATGGTTAAAAGAGACTCTGAAGTTAATTGTCACAGGAAAGACTTGCCGTTAATAAGAAATTTTTATGTCATTGTTTTAGGACCGATCAGATAGTGGTCCGACAGCGGTTATGAATTTCTTTCAAGAAGTCTTGAAAATTACGAACAATAGAGCCGCTGCGAAAACTCTTTATTTACCTAACAACACATCCCTTGCCGGTAAATCACAATGCAAAATTGCATATTTTTCGTCCAAACTGCAATGTTAAGTTTATCTCCTTTGTTCAACTCGTTCAACGTATCACTTCTGTGACCCGTAGTAATGAAGCGCTAATTAAATCAGGATATAAGCAAGCTTTGTAGTTCCATTCACTAGTACTATAACCCACCTGTTTGGGCTTTAATATTTTCTGAAGAAAAAAGAACTTATCGGTCTCATTAAATGCAACCGCAACATCTGTCGTGACACCATTTGAGAATCGTTTTGAACCTTTAAGAAATTTCGAATATAATTAAAGCTAATCGTCTAACACAAAATGCAGTCACTCTTCCAGTCTATTTGCAAAGTGTCTGGATAAATTCACTTACAAAAAACGCTTACCTGGCTTCACGTTTACAGACATGCCCCTTCCCTACAATCCCTTAAAAGTGAGGTAACATTAGAAACTTTAGCCCTAGCGATAAATTGGTCGCAAGTGCGTCGTTGCGAGTTAGATATACCCAGGTCGATTAACACCGTACGTGACGAGGTCATTGTAGTTTGCTGGCTATGACTGACTTGGAATTCAGGTGTTTCCTCGTGCAGATTCGTCTCCTTGATATTGCAGAGAATGATCATGATAGAACTTGTATGAGAACCTCAATGGCATGATTTGTTTGCTGAATATTTATTCATACCCAGTGCCCCAGTGTAAATGGCTCACGTATGTTGTAATTGATTGATAAGGACGTCCAACACGGTCCGTTTTCGCCGCCAATCCGCTAAATTGCTAGAAGATTACTCACAGGCACTCTTTCCCTTTCTCTATCAGTATTTTCCTTTTGTTGCTTTCTCAAACAGCACAGATCCATGGTGGCATCCATACTGCATATATATCCAAAGACAGGACAGGGGTGGAGGGGGTTGTCCTTCTGGCAAAGACTATTGTTTTGGCAACTTGGGAAATAAAATATTTCAGCTTTCTTCGAGCCCTTAAGGACTTGGGGGTTTTTTATGGCACCCGTAGCTGTAGATCACATGAAGAAGTAAGTCTTTATGGACTCACACTGAATTGCTGACCCTTAACTCTGGTTTCGGTAATAAGAAGCAACCTAGGCGGTAATCGCCCTGGAGGGCCATTTGCATGCTGTAGGTGATAAGGTAAGTCGTCACAAGGCCTAGTGCCCGCTCGTACCTGCTGGAGCTTAAATTGGTTACTGCTCTTCTTTCCTGGACAGGATAATAATCCTTCCCAAGACGACACGTCAACACCCTAGTAACCAGGACCGCCCGATCCAGAGTCCAGCCCGCTATCAAGCTATGCCAGTTCCTTTTTGTGTAGAATCCAAATGTAATGTGGACTTTAATCTGTCCTAAATCAACAAAATGCATCGGGGAAGAAATAAATGGCCAGCACTTTCAAAAGAAAGTGGACACCTTGCCGGCAGCTTTGTTTATTTGCGAGAAAAGAAACTATCTGCGATCTATCTTAATAGATCGCAGATAGTTTCTTTTCTCGGGCTAGACTCTGGATCGACTGCGGGTGCCATAAAAAACCCCCAAGTCCTTAAGGGCTCCAAGAAAGCTGAAATATTTTATTTCCCAAGTTGCCAAAATAGTAGTCTTTGCCGGAAGGTTAACCCACTCCACCCCTGTCCTATCTTTGGATATATATGCAGTATGGATGCCACCATGGATCTGTGCTGTTTGAGAAAGCAACAAAAGGAAAATACTGATAGAGAAAGGGAAAGAGTGCCCGTGAGTAATCTTCTAGCAATTTTGCGGATTGGCGGCGAAAACGGACCGTGTTGGACGTCCTTATCAATCATTTACAACATACGTGAGCCATTTACACTGGGGCACTGGGTATGAATAAATATTCAGCAAACAAATCATGCCATTGAGGTTCTCATAGAGCGATTTTCACTTGAGTGTCGTAAAACCAAAACCAAAGTAATTACTTTGACGAATCAAAAAGGACGGAGACAATCCGGTAAACCAATCAAAACTCGAAGTAATTACACGTAGCCGACACAAAGCGCGGGAAAATGTGCACGCGCGAGCGACAATTGGTTTTGGTTTCACTTCTGATTGGTTGAAAAAGTGGCG
>NC_090871.1:70947341-70977341 GCF_036669935.1 Montipora foliosa | reverse complement strand
ATGTCTTGTAAACTCAATACTAGTTTGTCTGCTTTTATCCAGACCATTTGGAATCTTGTATTCTGTTTAAGCCCACCTCAGATTCATACATTCTTTGTTAGAATATTCCAAGAAAATGGGAGTCAGATCCAAGTTTGATTGATTGATTGATTGATTCAGTGACTGACTGATTAAATTAGACTTTTCCTACCTTTGTTTCCTTTTATGAACAAGGTTTTTGATACGGGGCCTACGGTTTACTCTTACTGTTTGCAAACGTAATTGGGAAGGAATCACTTTTTTCTCTGTGTATTTGTAGATTCGGATTGTTCGTCCTATGGGAGTTAAACGGACGACCTCCCACACGATAGAACTGCATGAGCTAACTGCATAATCGGTGGTTGGAAGCAGCTCCGAACAATTATTTAACCAACAGTAAGCCACAAACCCTTGCTTGACCACCGAGTCAGGGGCTTAATCTCGTAGAATGTTGCTCATTTTTAGGACACTATTTTTTATTTTATTATTTTTTTTTTTCTATTATTATTTTTTTTTATTTTAACAAACACATTAAAATCCTACGTACATTAAAACACAGACGAAGAGATAACATACATATAGCATGCATAGGTTCCAAGCACTCTTCTTACGTTACAATAATTTTCATAATGTAATTGGCTAGGTTTCCAACTTTACCAAGACCGTCAATTTTTGAGAGGTTTAGGTTTTTTCTTTTCGTCATATTCTAGATCACAAAAGTTTTGTAAGAAAATAGGAAAATTGTTTATACTTGGTATTTTTTCCTTCATTTTACACGTCCATATAAAATATCTAGCAATAAGAAAGTAGAAATAATGTTGTAAGTGGGAGAAGACATCTATTTTTAGTCCTAATACTAAGTCCATGGAATAATTCTTTTCTTTTATTGTTACTTGATTCCTTGTGAGTAGGTCTTGAAATCTTCCCCAGAAAGAAAAAGTCTCTTTGCAATGCCAGAATAAGTGAGCTAAGGATTCTTTACCATTCTTACAAAAAGTGCAAATGTCATCATTTCTGAGCCCAATTTTGTGGAGGTAGTCGTTTGTTGCCAATCGTCTATGAAGAAGTTTAAACTGGAAGACAATTAGTTTGGAGGCTTTTGTACAGCAGAAAGGGGTTTCATAAACCGCATTCCAGTTTATCGACTGAGGGGATTCCAGGTTGCAATCTGCGATCCATTTGCTTTGGCTTCCGCTGGGGCTAGTCTGCTTTAAACTGATGAGTTTGTTATAAACAAGTTTATTTGGCTTACTGGCTTGAAAGAATTTAACGGCGAAAGTATCTTCATTGATATCTGATAGAATGTCATTTCCACGTAAGAGTTTTCTTTGGGGCCTTATTGCAGCTATGATGCCATGAAAAGTAAGATAATTTATCTTTATGTTGAAGCGCTCCCTGAACTCAGTTAAGGAAAGAAAACTGTTTTCATCTTTCATTAAGTGTCTAACTTCACGTACCCCTTTCGTAGCCCACGTTTTATAATAAATTGGACTATTTCCCACTTTAATTAAAGAATTGTGCCACAGGTTCATTCACCGAAACTGTTTGTTCGAAGTGATGTTACCATTGAAGCTAATTTCCGACCATATTTGCAAGACTTCGGAAAGAAAAGTATCAGATATTTTATAATATTTGCGTAGATCATTTTTGTTAAGGTTTCCTTTAAAGAGGTCCTTTCCTCCATAATCTGTTAAATGTAGATCAAAAAACAATTTCCACTTTCCATGGTTGTCCTTATCTAGATATTTTTTAATCCAGGTTGACTTAAGTGCTTTATTGAAAGATTTAATGTCTATCATCCTTAAGCCACCGCTTTTGTATTCACTGATGATAATGTCTCGCTTTATTTTGTCTCCCTTTCCATCCCACAAAAAGTCATAAAAGATCCGGTTGATCTCATCCAAGGCTGTATGATTTGATGGCAGGGGAGCCAGAATATAGACAAATTGAAATGCAACAAGGCTCTTCAACACAGTTATTTTCCCAAGCAGACTCAGTCTCCGGTATTTCCAGGAGCTTAAGACATTTTGTGCTTTTTCTATTTTTTCATCATAATTTGCTTTTATACTTGCTTCAGAATCTGTAGATATCCAAACTCCTAAGGATTTAACTTTATTAACCCACTTAAGATTTTTTTCTGGGCAAAAAACTTCGTTGCATCCGGCCTTGGAGCCTATCCACAAAACTTCTGTTTTCTTGTTATTAAGTCGTAAACCAGAGATAGACCCAAACTGCTCTAAATCTTGTAGAGCCGCTGTGAATGATTCTTTAGAGCCGTCTAGGATAATTGTAGCATCATCAGCAAACTGGCTGATTTTTATTTCTTCGTCCTGCACCGAGATTCCTTTAATAGTTTTATTTTGTCTTATTTTTTCGGCCAAAAGTTCCACACAAATAATGAAAATGTAGGGAGACAAAGGGCAGCCCTGCCTAACACCTCTATCTAAGGTGAAATAGCCGCTTGCCCATCCATTATTTAAGATGCAGCTTTCAATATTCTGGTAACAGAGCTTAATCCAATTTATAATTGATGAACCGAAGTTAAAAGATTCTAGAGTTTTCCATATGAATGACCTTTCCACCGTATCAAAGGCTTTTTCAAAATCCAGAAAAAGAAGTTGTCCAGGGATATTTTGAGTAGCAGTGTAATTTATTATGCCCTCGATCAATCTTATATTCTCTCCGATAAAACGGCCTTTAATAAAACCAGTTTGGTCATTATTAACTATCTTTGGGATCACAATTTTAAGACGATTCGCAATTGCCTTAGCCGCAATTTTGTAGTCGGTATTTAGGAGTGTTATCGGACGCCAATTTTTAACAAGACATGGATCTGCGTCTTTTTTTGGTATTACTTTTATTATTCCTCTCCTCTGACTAACTGAAAACTGCCTCTCCTGATAAGCATAATTGATCGAATTTACTAAACAATCGGCTAAATTGTTCCAAAAAATTTTATAAAAATCTGCAGGAAGCCCATCCGATCCAGGCGTTTTTTCCCCGTTCATGCTTTTTAGTGCTTGAAAACATTCCGTCTTAGTTAGGGGGCCTTCGCATTTTTCCTTTTCCTCTGGGTCCAAGGATGGGAGACCCGTAGCGTCAAAAAAGAGGTGGCCACTATCAAGGGAATTTGTTTTGGAGCTGTAAATGTTACGATAAAAGGTTTCGCATTCATTCAAAATTTCATTGTCTGAAGTGATGAAATCGGTGTCACTCACCTTGAGTTGAGTGATTACACTGCTTTTGTAATGTCTCTTTTCTAGGTTTAAAAAGTACTTTGTATTCTTTTCACCTTCATTATGCCACCTACACTTTGATCTCAAGATGGCACCTTTTGTTTTATACTCAATTATTTTCTCCAACTTTCTTGTTGTTTCATCTAACTTTCTTTGAATTGTGGTTGTTTCTTTGTCCTCTTTTTTCCCGTTTTCTATGTCCTTTTGTAGATTATTCACTAAAGACTCCAATTGTTCCTCTTCTCGCAACATTCTGGACCTTTTACTTTTACCGTAGCGTATTGATTTTACTCTAATCTTAAGTTTAATCATCTCCCACATTAGAGCGGGGTTTACGTATTTGTCCTCTCGGTATTCCAGTTTCACCTGTTCAATTGTTTCTCGTATTTGATTAATATATTCAATTTCTTTGAGAAAAGACTTGTTTAGCTTCCAGAAACCAGGACCTCTGGTATTAGAGTGTTGCGCAATTTTAATAGTTATCAAGGAGTGATCTGTCTTGTAGCCTGCTGAGATATCAGTGTCTTTAATATTGGACATTACACTCTGGCTCAACAAGAAAAAAATCTAGACGGCAATGAATTTCAGGGTTTCTACGACGCCACGTATATCTGCGGGCATCTTGGTTTAGGACTCTCCATGCATCTATTAGGACACTATTTGATGGCTCTTTCTTTCTCTGATACAGCCTGAGAAAGCCATTGAAGTTTATGAGACAGCACTCAAACGAAATCCTCGCGATGGTGCACTGGCAAGCAAAATAGGACAAGCACTGGTGAAGACACATCATTATGGCAAGGTACCATGTAAATACCCTCTACCACCTGAAGTTTCCGTTAAATGAGGAGCTGAATTTGGTTTGGTTTGGTTTGAGATAACTGGTATCCCCGGCAATAATGCCGTGTCTTTCTTAAGCGAGTGCTTATGTCTGTGATATTGATGCAGTTTTTTCATATGAAAACGTCCATTGCCATTTTAAGTTACAGATACTACAAAAGCGGGAGACCTCCATTGCAAATCCCACCATAGATCGGACGCAAATCATAATTTATTGGACTTCTCAGATGATTGTGCACCAATTTGTATTCTATCCAAATTGCATTCATTCTTTAGTTGCGATTTAGAATACTTACTGAAGAAATACTTCATCTGCCTCTTGCACCAATTAGCTATTTTCACATATCCCATAATACAGTTCATTTTGGGGGGTTAGTTGCATTAATGCAATGGATGTAGTAGTAGTAGTAATGTCGCGATTGATTGATAGGACAAACATACGTGTCCTATTTACATAGCATTTTTACAGTGGGCTCGGACATCAGCATACTAAGGGCGCCGATGGCAGCCGCTATCAGTCCATTTATGAGCCCACTGAACCCTCCCAACCCATGATGAGTGATGATGTAAGTGATGAAGATAGACCACAACACCGGGAACCACGTCCCCTACTCTTTTCGAATAGTGTGTGGGTTCTTTAACGTCCCACAGAGTTATATGTGAACAAGGTTTGTGAGACGGGACCTCCGGTTTATTGTCCTTATCCGAGAAGACTTGAAAGTCTAATCATTTGCAGATGTCATTACAAAGACAGCACTTTCTCCTCAGTTATTTAAAGACCCTGAGTGTTGGTCCGGCCGGAGTTGAACTCACGACCTCCCGCGTGACAGCCCGGTGCTTAACCAACTGAGCCACCGGTGCGCGGTGGCTCCAGTACACTGAAGCATGGTACAGTCCTAAGAGAAAATGACTTGCATTGTTTTTATGCAAAGAACCCCCAAAACGTATTGCATTATGGGAATGGGAATGTAGAGGTCTTTTTTCGCATCGGAAAGCTTGCTACGAAGGGTGCCTCTAAACTGTTTTTTTAAGGCTAGTTTTTTAGCATCAAGATTATAATCTTTCCTGGTATCATACACTTGTAGATAAATGAAGAAACTGATTGTTTATTCTTGATGGAAATTAATGAGCGCTGAATATGCATTTTTAAATCATAGGGAATACTGAGCAATTATTGCTTTCTTTGTTTTCTCTCTAGGCCATTAATTACTATGAAGCTGCTTTAAAGTCAGGACAGCAAAATTTTTTACGATTTGTAATGATCTTGGTTTCTTTGTTGATGGCAGAACCTTTCTGTGTGTCAAAAAGGAATCGCAAGTTCATAACTAGGGAAGGGCTTACGAATCCCTGTATCCCTTGAATAACTTAGTTCGTTTTTTGAAGTCCTCAGTATAAGGAAACGGCAAAAGGTCTTCTGCCCCTGACGGCAAAACTCCAAACTGCAAACTTTTATTTCAGGATCCCATACACTAAACCACTTTTTTCTCAAAGAATCTTTTGTCATGATCCTGTCTCTACTGGGCTGAGAGTTCGCGCGAAATTGTCCATCGCTTTGCACGGTTTATTTCAGTAGTTCATAACGTCAAAGATGACTCTATCTGAGCTGGCAACGCTAAAATACGCAGAAGCCCAAAAAAGGTCTGGTATGAGTTATAATTGACTATCGAGGTTCTCGGCAAAATCAATCTACAAATGGATCAGTCGTTCAAGACGCTGTGAATCGGATGAATAAAATGAAAAGAAACGGAGACGAATGAATGTGGATCCCCTTAGGTATATGAGCAGGATAGTTTTAGATTTTGTTCAAAGTTCGGTTTTGCACTTTATCTAACTTTATCTATCGTTTTTGCTGTTTGAGGTTTCCAGTTTGTTCACTTGACGTAATTCTTTGCATTGTCCTGACTTCATTGTAAAGTACTTGGTGTAGTAACTTAAAGGCTTCTTAACCACAAATTGACCTCTGCAGTCCTGCGTCTCCTTAATCAAGTTTGTCTAACGGCGGGTATTTTCTGGTTTGACTTGGCTGAGCTGTATCTCAAGCTAAAAAACTACGAAAAGGCAGACAAGGTTATCAAGGCAGCTTTGGAGCAGGAAAAAGGTACCATCTATAACAGGATGGCTCCGCCATAGACGCAAGGAAATTCCGAGTGTTCCTTAGGTTGCTTCTACTTTCCCGATAAATACGCCTATTCAAAAGCCTTTTAATTTCCAAATTCCGATTTAGAATCCCTAAAAAGTTATTGTATTTTTTTCATAAAAATTGTTTGAACCCTGTTAAATCTGTGTACAGTGTTAATGTTCGAAAATCCATTAAAGTTGATTTGTATCATAGCTCGGTTGTTAGGGTATTTTACCAGTTTCGCGATGATCGTACAATGGCCTTTAAGCCAGCTAAGTAAAGGCGTGTACGAAAATCTTGGCCAATGTTTAATGTGGAGTGCATTTTGCCTCTACAGTTATTTGGAGGAATTTAAAATACTTTATCCACTTCAGTATGGTTTCAGAGAAAAATGTTCGACTACCACCTCACACTCTAAGTCAAACAACCAAAAAATATGTGTAATTTAGGCATCTAATTGTTCAGTGAAGAAAACCTTTTATTCTGGAGGCTATTTGTTGCTTAGTGCAGATAGAAAACATGATTGATTTATGATGACATGCTGGTCCTGGAGAGAAAATGGAGATACCGCCATTTAATCCACCACACAAATCCGACAATAACTAAAAATTTAACTCACAAAGCGCTATCATAGTTTATTAAAGAAGATAAAGAAGGTCACACTTACTATGCAGTTAGAGATCAGCAATAGCGTAATATTATTGTCGTAAGGTTTTGTCTTTCTTGACCTCTGGTAGTGTTGATTTGATGGCGTTCAACCGTTGCTACGTGACATCACACTGGCATGAGGAGTGGGTCAAGAAATGTCATTGGAAAACAATGCTATGGCTATGGCTATGGCTAATGTGTGCACCTCAATTTAGACTGGGTTATTTCTGCCCCTTCCATTTTCTCCTCTTCCTCTGCGAATGTGGAGGCATGGTGGTAAAGTGGTTAGTGTGCTGGATGCCCACCCCCTAGGGTCGTTGGTTAAAGGCCCAGCTCTGTCTCCATGTTGTTTCCTTAGACAAGGAAATCTTCACACTGGCTTACAAACCGGTACTGGCGACATGCTGCTAGGGGTAACCAGTTGTGTTGTATCAGCATTAACTCCAGGGTGGAGTAGCAGTACTCTGACAGTTACTTCCTGTTACAGGAGCTGGGATAAGGTCCCACTCTGGGTCAGCCCCTAGAAGCTCATGTGTAGCTTTGCCTCGCCTTCTGTAACTGAACTGCAGATAATACTTCCCTAAAATGTTAATTGGTTCACTAAATCTGGGTTCCCAGCCTTCATACCCATGTTTAACCTTAAATAAGGAAAGGCTAATTGACAAATGTCATGTACCCATCAAGAAAGGAAGAAAAAGCAGAAACACCAAAAAACATTGTTCATTTGCCCTCACTAGTAGCCTCCCATACAGACACTCTTAGGGCTTCGTCACGGGCTCCTCTGCTCGTGGGGGGGGGGGGGGGGGTGGTAATGTGTGATGAAGCCCTAAGAGTGTCTGCGTGAGAGGCTACCTCACTAGTTACTTTATTAATTTTGTTCTAGTGTTTTGCAACTTGCTGGGGATAATTTTTGAAATAAGGGGTATCGCATTGAATTTCTTCATTTTGTTAACAGATCTTGAAAGCATATGCCAAGAAAAGTCCTGGATCGTCTGATGGTCTATCAATTCCTGGATCTATTGCTACTTAGTGAGTAACAATCAAAAGATACAATGTCAAAAAAAAAAAAATAGTGATGGGCAACAGAAGATAAAGTTGACTTTTCCAAATATGAACATTCAAAGTTTAAGGATTTAAAAACACACCAAATGCGCTTCTACTTAGCCAGGGCACAGATGTTTCCTGCACATTTCTTTTGTTGCATAGAGAAAAAGGAAAGAAGGGACTGAAGAGTCCCTTTTTCTGCTTGTTTAACAAAGGAAGTAGGGGATTTGTGCATGCAGGCTAACTGCAATAGAGGTTTTGCATGGCAGCCATGTTGCAATTGGCAGGAACAATAGATTATTTTTCCTATTGGAACAAATGTTCTTTCTAATGCAAAATATTTTGATTGTTCCTGCCTTGCAACATGGCTGCTTTGCAAAACCTCTATTCTGCTAGTAATACTCTGTCATGTGACTATAATCTACGTAGCTAGATGTTTAAGATTAAGGAGAAAAGCAACTATTATTTCTAACACAATCATTAAGCAGATGCCCTGAAGCATTACCCCCATTGACAAGTAAAATATTTTGGCATTCAACAGAGAAGAAGTGATTTTGAAAAAAACATTTAAGTACAAAAAAAATGAGATAAAACATATCTAAACATGGTAAAAAATACTAAAAGCTTTGTTCAAAATGACGGTGTTTTGACAATGGCTAAACGTCATCATCAAGTCTTAGGAAAAATCTTTTGAAAGAAAACCAATTTAAGGTCTTAAGAAAGTGCCAGGTCAAATTTGATTGCTTAGTCTATGAAATGCTCTTCATTAAGAGTCTCCAGCCTAATTTGAATATCCAGACTATATAGGCTCCTTTCAGCCATTGCTCTTTTAGTATTTATAGATTTGTAATTTTAAAATAACTTTGACTTGATAATGACGCTTAGCCAATGTCAAAATGTTGTTGTTTTCAACATTATTTAGTTAGTATTTGTTTGTTTTAAGTGTGTGTGTGTGGAATAAATTATACAATACAAAAAAATTTGTTTTAAAAAGTTAGTATTTTTTACCATGTTTAGATGTGTTTTATTGCAGTTTTTTATAGTTAAATGTTCGACAGAGATAGATCTTTAAGTGTCACTCATAGGAAGGTTAAGTTAAAAAAGACAATTTGAGTGGTTGTAGATCTATGTTCGCTTGTCAACCCTTTCATTCCTAAACCAGCCCCAATTTATGGGCATTACTAAACCACAGTTAGTATTCAATGTATGGTGGGGTCATACATGGTGTTCTGGTGCTTCATTTTGCTGTTTTGCTGTTTCCTTGTTTAGTATCAGGGTGTCAGGGTGGCTTAGTGGTTATCTATCGGGCCTCCCACCACTGCGAGCCGGGGTTCAATTCTGGCCTCAGCCAGCATGTGGGCTGAGTTTCAGTCGATCTCAACCTGACTCGAGGGTTTTTCTCCGGGTACTCCGGTTTTCCTCCCTCATCAGAATCGACTCACAGCTAATTAACATCTAGCTGTGGTGCTGTGCTCCGACATCAAACATGGGCTGTATAGCGGCAGCCAGAGGCGCCTTTGTATGCTTTCAGCCCGATGTCGTGAGCCGCGCCCTTCGCAATTCAGTCCTCGACTGCAAGTAAGGGTGATTAGCACTAGCAATATTTATTTATTTATATATTTAGTAATGTCCCCAATTTACAAGTAAAAGTGTCTGGCATTAAACAGAGTTAACTCTGCAAGTGCATGCACTCTTAAGAGGGAAAAGGCTGTAGGTTAATTTAGCTGTTCTTGGAAACCACACCAACACAAACTCTGTGAAATGTTGGTGATGTTGGGCCTACTCTATGGACAAGAAAAAAGATGAAGGACAGGTGTTAAAGTTTTTGTGATGTCTTAATTTCAGGTGTGAGCGAGATTCAGATATTCCTTTGCAGCCAATGTTACAAGTTACTGGAGTTGACAAAAGCAACCTGTACAAGGCAGGTTCTCTATTTTTGTTTTATCAAAAAGTGCATAATATGATTGTATGATTTCTCTAGGTCAGTTTCCAGTTGTCGCTGTTTTAACTTTCTGTATAGGTTCCCATTAGCCTTTATCTAATCTTGACGTTTTTGCAATCTACTTCCAGACATGTAATAACATTGTTTTTCTCTTATTTTTTCTGTTGCAGCTTTGTGATTTTCAATCAGTTCTCTCCACAGACGATCAAAAGAAGATTCGTTATATGGATCACTTGTATGAGGTTAGTCATGTCTTGTGCATGTATTTACATCTTATTACCTAAATGCCATTTTAGGAAGGAGTGGGGAGGGGGGGAGGGGGAGAGCGGGAGGGGGGGAGGGGGGGGGGGGAAGGGGGGCGGTGAGTAATATAATCGGGATTTCTGTCACCTTTATATTCTGTTGTGACAAATTTCAACAAACTAGTAAGCCCTGATGAAAATCCTTTAGGGAGTTTTAAGATTTTCGAAGTTGTACAAATCTTAAAAGAGTATTAAATTACTGGCCCCAGTTGTTCAAAAGGTGGATAATGATATCCATCAGTAAATCACTATCCATTGGATAGGGCAATTGGTTTTGCTATGACTTATCCAATGTATAGTGGTTTATCCAAGGGAGAGCGCTATCCATCTTTTGAACAACTGGTGCCTGATGTTCAAATATTTTAAAGCTCCTTTCAAGTTTTGTGGAGATCAATCTCTCCAAGATCCACCCTATCTACATTCTTTATTTCCCCTCTCCCCAGTCTCTCCCTCTCCTTCCCCTTTTAACGCCTGCCATGCGGGCTATTTCAGGGCATTTAAGGCAACTTATTTGAAAGATCAGGCAGGTTCAGGAGAATAACTACTAGATGTTTGCCCTTAGTAATAAAAGACTTCAACGGACCTTTGACATCAAAGACTAGCAAAAGATCCTTGAAGACAAAGATCTTCCAATATTTTCATTAAGGTAGAATTCCCATCAATCCACAGCAGATATCTGTTAAAGTGGTTCAACAGGGTTTTCAGCTTAGTGTGCGTGGGTAAGCCACACACGCAATCCTAAAGCTGCTGGCGTCAGCTCCTGATTCAAAATGGCTCACTGGAAATAAGCCATTTCTGCTGATTTCGCTCATCTTTCTTCTAATTCTCATATAGATGGACTATAAAGTTTAACATACATCTCCAATTAACGAAAACTACGACAATTTTACACAAACAATTTAATGGTCACTTTAGGCCTGTAGCTCTACTCCTGCACAGACTCAAATGAGTGGGTGATACATGCCTAAATTCTGATCCTGTCACCCCCTCATTTTTCCTGATTTGCAACTTCAATCATTTATATCTCGGCTTCTGGACTCCAGGGTCCGAAATTGTGACCAGCTGGTCGCCAATGCGACTGAAAGGTGAACCTTGGCAACCGGAATTTTCAGGCTGGCCGCATTTTAACGGACATCCAAACACAGAGAAGCGAGGTGACAAACGAGGCTGAAGGCTAAGTTTCTTGACCGATTTGAGGTGTTTGGACATTCGATGAAACACTCTTTCAAGTGTTTGATATTGCTTCTCAAGGTAACCAAAATTTTGAGACATATTTGGGATCAAAGTTGGCGAAATTTTATGCTATTCAAGACCACATATCCAAAGTTCCTTCACAGTAGTGATTTCTTTTGTTTTTGGCTTGTGAATTATTAATAAGTTTGAGAAGTGATGTTGCCGCATTTTTGCAACAAAGGGTGCCAGACAAGGAGTCTTTTGAAATACTTAATTTTTTGGCTGCCAGACAATAAACAGTGTACATGCATTATACACAAACATACGAAGCACCTTCATATTAACTGTAGAATTCTTCAAAACTCTAGTTCTTGTTTGCAATATTGGTTGTCTATTAATTGAAATAAGTATTAAAATAACATTACAATACCAGCAGGTGCCTACCGTTTAAGGTTACTGCTAACCTTTTGGGGTGCCTTCCAGGAAATCTTTTGTTAGCGTGTTATTTTCGGTAAAACTCCAGCAAACTATATATCACCGAAAAAGGTAATGAAATGAAGAATCCGAATATATGAACATTTTTGTTTATTATGGCTTTCTTTAGCGCGTGCGTTCTCTAACATTTAACATGACATAAGACACATGTCAACATTTGTTGGCAAACAAAATAATGTTGAACTGTGTGTTGCTGGATTAAAATATGAACTGAAGATACTTTTACACTTTGTTTTCAGCAAGGGCATGTCAGAACAAACTCTAGCCATCATAATGAATACCAGTCTGAGTCATGGCGCCTGCTTCACAAGGATTATTATGTGGACAGTCACCCGAGGATATAGATTTGGTAAGAAATATTACTTCAAGTACCAATACACAGTCTAGCCATTCTTGTCACTGTTATAAATAACAGCATAACAACAATATTAGTGCACACAATAGGGCTGGAGCAGCTTTAATTCTTAGGTTCTGTGTTGCATTCAGGGGCTCCCTAATTAAATCCTTAAGTTAGCTTCCATGTAAATCTGAGGATAATGGTGCAAACACCCATGAGAGAAGGTTGGTTGCATGGACTATTCATCATCAATGATAATGCAATTCCAATTTGAGACACACAACTTCATAGAGCCTGCAGACCAGTTATTATAAGAATTGTGCAATATTTGTACAATAAATGTAGCTCCCAAGGAGATCTAGTAAAGTAATTAAAAGTAAAGTCACTTTTAAATAGCATCAGTAGCTCCTTCACCTATGAGGCTGGTATCAGTGGAGGCTGACGATGTGCCCTTTACCCCACTCCCTCTGTCAGTGCTCCGTTTTATGGGTAATTTAAAGCTATAGCTACGTGGATCTGAGGAAAGTCAAAACACCTTGAAGTCACCAAGGATCGAACTGGGGACCTCTTGCTCCAAAAGCCGCACACTAACTGACTGAGCTATGCCTTCTCCCAACATTTGTTGAACTCAATGTGTGGAGCAATTCTGGCCGGTGTTGTGCTTTGAATTCTGCCTGCGACTCTGATTTTTCGGATGTCCTTTTGCCTATTGACAAGCAACTAGCTTATTTTCTGGGTTGACTTTCGTCATATCTGAGTAGTCTTAGCTTTAATGAAATATCCATAAAATAGAGCACTGGCAAAGGGAGGTGGTTAAGTGTGTACAAAAATCTTTTGTTGATACTACAGGTCTTGAAAGCGGGTGGAACTGTCAGTCTGTTTAACAAAGTCACTGTACTTTACTGTGAATTATCTTAAAGAGAAGAAAGGATCATTCTTGTAGTTTTTGATAGTTTGATTTACTGGACATATTTATACAAAAAAACTAGGAGATAAGTACATGTCACAAGTTTAGAGAGGTTCCTAGTGGCCTTTTGTCATTCTTACTTTTCATGGTGTTCAAAAGTAGCTGGCTGCAGGCAAAATCACCATCTTCTTTGTTGTCTTGGTCCGATAAAGCAATAATTCTACTGCACTGTTGGTTATGAAAGATGTTACATTTTCTTTCACTATTCCATAGCAACCATATACACTATATGCAGAAACCCATAAGGGTTGAAACGTGTAACGCGCGTTCACAGCTTCCGAATATTCAGTGCGAACTGATTTTTTGAATGTTTCAGTGCTAAGTACCATATTTGGAAACCTCTTACTCTTGTTGTTCCAAATATGGTACTTAGCAAATCACACAAGGGGCCGTTACACGTTTCAACCCTTATGGGTTTCTACTATATGTCAAACTCCTCTTTACAAACCTGTGGTCTGTCAGAACTTTTTTACCGATGCCTAATGTTTTCAATGCCAGGTTTAAAGTAGACATCAGCAGAGGTCCTTGGAACTAAACGATCACCTGGACCATTCTACTAAAAAGGTATAAAAATTAATGATTTTGAACTCATTAATAATTATCCCTTTCACACCCAAACCGGCCTAAACTGGCCAGACTTAGTATTTTACTGTGTCTAACGCCAGATAGTTTTACTCGTCAATGGGGAACCCCCGGGAGTCAATGGATTTCTAAATAAATGTATTATTCATATTGCTTTTAGCCTGCCGGTACTAGAAAGCTCCCATTCTGATCAGGCTAATGAGTTAATGTTTAGAAACACAATGGAAAAAAGCTATGTGTAACATATTTTTTAATTTGCATATTCATAAAATAAGACTAGAACATGATAATAAACAAGTTCACTTAATCACACAATATTTTACAATACATACATTAACACATTAAGGGCCCTTCTTTTGAAGAAGTAATTTCGCATACCGGTACTTGTTCTTTGGGTTTCATCATAACCCTAACCACAAAAGCTTAACCCTAACCAGTCTGTATGAACAGGGTTTGATAGGGCTGGCACAAATAGTTTCAGTATTGAAATTTTAATGTATATGTTGTTGTTCAAGTTTATCCCCTGGTTGAAATATTATTATTTTTAACCAGTTTAAAATTTTTGAACCACACCATTTTTTTTTTTCAAACCAGTTTAATTTTTTTTGACACCACCCATTTCAACATAGCTGGACATCATACTGTAATTAATTTTTAAGTAGAACTCTTTATAAATGGAGTATGTATAAAATGAACTATAGAGAAATCATTTAAAGATTATTATTGTGGATTGTTGTCTCTGGTGCTATCAAAAGACCATCAAATTTTAGTGATTATAAGGGTCAAATGCTCAGCTTAGTGATTTGGGTTGAGCACTTATGTTGAATGCGGCCATATTGGTGCCACGTTGGCCACATTGTTAGCTTTCATGTAAGGGTAGGGACACTGACTGCATTTTAGGAATTACTAACTTAAACGTTCTTTACTGGTGGTTTTTGCATATCAGGAGAGAAAAAGTTTTGGATTAGGCAAATTCAAACAGCTGGAATTGAATGAACAGTTTGAAAAAAGGAGTCAGTCATTCTAAATTGATCAACAAACTCAGACTTGTGCATCATAAACAATATTCACATTGATGAAATGGTATATATGTAATGAACCATATATGAACTGCGGATATGAAATCAAGTGAAGCTATGATCTTCGCAGTTATGAGCGCAATTTTTGCAATTGCGTAGAGAAGTCTGAAAAATTCAGGACTTCAACGGGGTTTGAACCCGTGACCTCGCGATTCCGGTGCGACGCTCTAACCAACTGAGCTATGAAGCCACTGACGTTGGGAGCTGGTCATTTGTGGGTTCTAATGGTCCCGTGAGGAATGAATCAATGATGAAATGGTATATATGAAATGAATCATACATGTATATGAACTGCGGATATGAACTCACGGGTTCAAACCCCGTTGAAGTCCTGAATTTTTCAGACTTCTCTACGCAATTGCAAAAATTGCGCTCATAACTGCGAAGATCATAGCTTCACTTGATTTCATATCCGCAGTCCATATATGATTCATTTCATATATACCATTTCATCATTGATTCATTCCTCACGGGACCATTAGAACCCACAAATGACCAGCTCCCAACGTCAGTGGCTTCATAGCTCAGTTGGTTAGAGCGTCGCACCGGAATCGCGAGCTCACGGGTTCAAACCCCATTGAAGTCCTGAATTTTTCAGACTTCCTACGCAATTGCAAAAATTGCGCTCATAACTGCGAAGATCATAGCTTCACTTAATATTCACATTGATTAATTACATCATAGATTCAAGTCGTTGAATTCAGAGAGTCTTGAAGTTCTATTTCAAAAGTGACTTTTTGGGTTTCATCAGTGTTTCAAACATGAGACAACATTTGAAAAAAGCCAAGTGGTTTCACTGGTTCAGAGTGTTTAGAAACATGCACTGTCTTATTTGAAACAGTTAGCATTCCAGGTGGTGTACGGCAACTGCAGGATAGAGGCAATGGGGAAGATCAGGGAGGGGTAGGAAAAGTAGTACGGAAGAAAGGAATATCTCGGGGTTTTTTTTTGAGATCCCCAAAAAAACCAAGAAAAAAAAGAAAAATCCCTTTTTTAGACATACATGTATGATGACAATAAACCAGTTTAAAAAAATTAGAACTGGTTTAAAAAAATTAAACCAGAGCATAAAATTCAACTACAACATACGTATAAAATTATTTGAAGTGTGGGTTATAGATGAAAGAGAGAAGTAATCCTTACACTTATTAATAAACTAAGAAATTATTGTCTCTTACGGCCACCTGAAAAATTCAGGAATCTTCAATGGTATTTAAACCAGTGGTCACCTCTGTGATGCTGGTGCTCTACCAACTGAGCTATGAAGCCACTCAGTTGGGACCAGGTCATTTTGTTGGGCTCATGTGTTCCTGTGAAAGGACTCAAAAGTGCAAACATCACCTCTCTCGTTCATCCATAACCCGCACTTCAAATATTTATTTATTTCTAATCATTGAGTCCTTTCATGAGAATTAACACATGAGCCCAACAAATAGACCTGCTCTCTTTTCATGAGCCTTTCACGCTAATCTTGTAACGAATCTCTACTTCCGTTATCACATTGATCTGTCACTCGTAATTATCAAATTATCAAATCAAATCCCCAGGTGATGCATGCAAGATGTGGTTACACTGGCTCTTCCACAATGACCCCATTTATTGACTTGAATGCTGTTAGTGGAAAATTGAAGTCATTGTCCAGTAGTCATCCTCTACAGTTTGTGAGTAACAACTTTTGACATGCTTGCTTTTGTATTCATTAATATTTATGTACTGATCGACAGGTTCCATTGTACATAGACCAACTGCAGCCTGAGAAAGTATCTCTATTCAGTAAATAATAATACAAATAATAGTAACAATATAACAGTGATAGGCCTGTCAACTCTGCCGGATAACCCAGGAGACTCCAAATTTTGGATCGTATCTCCTGGTCTCAAGATTACGGTCTGAAATCTCCCAATGAAATGTTGCAATGCCAATGACCTCTTTCGCACATTTTTGACTTTTTGCCTTTTGTCTCTGTATGCTTGTGTCAAACGCAGAGATTGCAGATGTCGATTGATTTTACTTTTCTTCAGAGGGAGTTTTTAGGACTTTTAACTTTTGGTTTCCATGGTTTTTCTTGCTGTTGCCCAACTGTTTGCAAAAAAGATTGAATATAATTAATTTTTAACTTTTTCACACAAAAAGGTATTCAAAGATTTTGTAATAGTTATGATTAAGATTATTAGTAACTTAACCATGTGTTGTACCATTCAGGGAGTAACAAATTGAGCTTGTAATTTACAATCAGCTTGCACAATTACTCCCTGAATTGTACTCCACTCAGTCCAATTCCTATTACTCACAATACATTTAACACCATTAGACAACCAGTGGCTCAGTAGCTTGAGCTTTAGACTACTGTGCGGGAGGTCCCATTGTACAATCCTTCCTGTTAATCAACACTGTGCGACATTAAAGAACCCACACACTGTTCATGAAGAGTAGAGGGGAGACACCAGGTGTTGGTAGTCTATTGCTATCATTTTCGATTGGCTAAAAGCACCCCACTAATTCTAGATAGCGCTGTGTCATCACGTCACATCTACAGACACTGGCATTTATGCATGTAGGTATGACGCGTTTTTTGCAGACAATGAAGTTTTGTTTACATCTTGATATCGGGAACATTTTTCATAAGACCGTACAACTTAACTTTAGAATTTTGTTCAAAAGTTTCAGTTCGATTCAGTTTTTCCTGAAACGTTTTCAGATGTTTTAGGCTTAAATCCTTTCTGTAAACCTTTTGAATTCTGCTTTACATGTAATTCATGGCTGTCATTAATAAAGATGTTTACACTGAAATGTGTCATTGCGTGGCTTACTTTGTTGTTGTTCTGTGAAATGTCTCAACGCTTCTACATTTATAATTGTATAATAAAACAATTATTGCATTCGGTTTTCACATAATAGCGAAATTATCAAGGCCTTGGTTTGTGTTATCTGCCTCAGCTGGCCTCGGCCTTGATAATTCTCGGTATCATGCTCAACCTCATCCAATAATTGCTTATTGTCAACTGCCATGAGACATAGAGCATATTAGAAGGGGGTGAGAAGATAATTTATGAATTTTATGAGTGGCAGGAACAATTATATCTCACTATTTCACTGCGCTCATTATTGTAAGATGTTGCTCTTGCCAAGGGAACACAAATATATATCTTCGAGCTAACGTGTAATGTTATTTTTGTTACATGGACTTTAAATATATAAGCCACACCTGTGGATAAGCCGCACCCCCTAATTTGGAGGCTCGAATTTTGAAAAAAAAAAAAGAGAGACAAACTTTGAAGTTCTAATGAAGTTCTCTTAGTAAACAAACAAGGACAAACAAGCACGGTCTCAAAAAACTGGTGGTTGTTATGAGCTTTCATATAAGTTAATAATCCTTTGACTGCCAAGCTGGCCTGAACTGGCCATACTTAGTACTCATCAATGGGGAACCCCTGGGAGTCGATGTGTTAATCACTTGCTGGAAAACTACGTCCCCATTAACCCTTTGACTCCCAACCCGGCCTCAACTGGCCATACGGGTACTTGTGTCTTACTCTAACGCCAGACGATTTTACTCGTCAAAGGGGAACCCCAGGGAGTCAATGGGTTATGTCTTTAGATAGCAAAATCTCAGTTCTCATACCTTTATCATGTGAGTTTACTAATTTAAAAAAACTTTTAAAAGAAAATTATTCCCTTGAGAAAACTCTTGGAGAACAAGAATCACAAATGAACACTTCAAGATACGACCATCGGATCGATCTTTAAAGTGCTACTGCGACGAAAATACACTTTCTTTAATCTTACCGGATATGAAAAGTACATCACCTAAATAGTAACTGTGCCAAATCTTAAGTCAGAATTCTAAAGAGAAGTCCGATAAAAATGAAAAAGGCAGTGATCAACAACAATGTGCTTTCAGTTTGTTATATGTTTCATTCATTAACATCTTGAGAAGTTTTTTATGAATATTAATTAGGCCTTAGGAAAGTACAACCTTGGATGTTTCAGTGGATAAGCCGCACCCCGATTTTTGATCTGAACTTTGCAAAAAAAGGTGTGGCTTATACATGGACTTTTACGGTGCATGGTAGAGATTGAAAAGCAGGCTTTAATACAAATTTGATGATAAAAATTACGGGCAGAAACATACTTATTAAAGACAACGTTTCGGTGTCCTCATGACACCATCATCAGGTCAAATATAATATTTTACAGATAACTTGAATATTAATGTCCAAGATTAAGTTCAAAGTCCCTAGAGGCTAGGTGAAAAGTTTGGCCTTTATCGAGTCACTTTGGATATTCAGACATGGTTTGTGCTTGCGAATAAGGAACATTTCATACACAAGACAATCAAATTTGCATGAGCATTTCTTAAGAATGCGAAACATGTCAGATGTTATTGTTCTTGATTGATGTTGACTTTGGCTGTGATTGAATATCGAACCAGATCTTTTATGCTCATCGATCCGTTGGTAGAGATGTCGACGCGTGTAACCAACATAGCTGGCATCACACCAGCCACATTCAAATTTGTAAACTACTGATTGTTTGTTGATCAACGTGGGCTTGATCAACGTGGGCTGTCAGCCACCAAGACCTATAATTACGACCTAGCAAAGTGGCTCGAAGGAAAACTGAAACCGCTATCCATCAATGAACATACAATCACCGATACATTCAAATTCGCAGAAGAAGTTCGCAATACTTCATTTAACGACAATGACATTATCGTATCGTATGACGTAACGTCCCTCTTCACTAACGTGCCTCTTGATGAAACTATCAGTCTTCTAGCGGAAAAGGCTTTTACCAACAATTGGTTTAATGCCACATATAACCTCAACATCACAAAATCCGACCTGATTGAGCTTTTAAACATCGCAACGAAAGATCAGTTGTTTCAATTCAATGGTGAACTTTACGAGCAGTCGGAGGGTGTGGCTATGGGTTCTCCTCTCGGTCCTCTCATGGCTAGCACCTTCATGTGTAGTCTTGAAGAACAACTTAAGCTCCAGAACAAATTACCATCATACTACAGGCGCTATGTTGATGATACTTTAACTACCATGAAGGATGAAGTTTCTGCCTATTCTTTTCTGCATGCTTTGAATGATCTCCACCCATCGAATAGCTTTACTATGGAACTACCAACTGAGAACACTCTCCCTTTCTTAGGCATGGTCCTAAGAAAAGACGGTCAGAATATTACGACTAGTGCATATGTTGTAGTTCAATTTACACTTTGGTACAATTTGTTTTTGAACTGGTACAGAATATATTGAACTGGTACAAAATAATTTGAACTGGTACAATTTTTTATTGTACTGGTGCAAAAACAGTGAAGATAGCACCAATCAGCAGTTTTTCATCTATAGCCCACTTGCTTTTTTGCATGCTGCAAAAAAGATGTTTTGGTAGAGAAATCTAGTTTCACATTAGTGGCAATACAAGGATAGAATTGCCAGGGTGTGATCAGAGTGTTACAATGTAACTTTGCCATACTCTGTCACAATTGTTACATATCCACTCTCTTCAATTTCGATGATTTGACCCAAGAGCATATTGGGGTGAAAAGGGTTGATCTTGTCTACTTTGTTTATTTTTATTGCCACCATGTCCCAAATCTTAAATTTCGGTTGTTTTTGTGCTTGCTTTCTTGTTTGCTGGTGATAGTCTTCTGCTGTTCGTGCAATGGACATAAACTTACGAACTTTACAAGTCGAACGCTTAATTCTGAATAGTTGTCATTCTCCCATTTACTTGTGATTTGATGCCCTCTATGTGCTGTTCTTTGGTGTGCTAAGACTAAGAGTGTCGTAGAGTTTACTCTTTGGGATAACACTTTTTCTGTCAGGTGTTTGCAGTTTTCGGAGCAACTTCAGAATACCCCACCACAGCTAACCACTATTTTTTCCTCTATGCGGCATCTTTTGAAGAACGAGACTTAATACAATAGGGCCTATTCTTATTCAATGAAATGCAAATAAGTGGCAGGGTATTCTGAAGTTTAGCCCAGTTTTCCTTGGTGGTATGTCCATTTCGTTCTTTGCAATGTCTTAAGTTGTGACTGAGATAGTTTGCCTTCCGTTTCTGTCGAATCACTACTCGATATTTCACTTTGAATTTTCAAGTATTCCATTGCTTTATTGTAAAATTGATCTTCGATAAACATGGTTATTTGTGATGTATTTCGCTTCTGCTTTTGCTTAAAGTCATCTAATCTTTGATAAAATATTTCGTGTGATACACACTGCATTGTCGAGCTGTTTTCTTCCAATGAAACTTCTAGATGTGAATAAATTGAAGATTTAATTATAAATTATCATGGTAAGTTTGCATGATCTGCTTGTGTGGTCAAGTGGATAAGAGAGTGGACAACAGATCCAGAGGTAGGGAGTTCAAGTTCAAGTTCGGGTGAGTAAAAAAGAAAGTCTTGAGTATACTGTGTAAAGTCTGTCATAGAGGGAGTGGGCATAAGGGTATGCAAGGAGGGGGGCCACCTGCAAAATAAGGGGGGATAGAACTGTGAAAGAAAGGGGGGTTGGATAGAGGTGATGGGGAAGATGAGGGAGGGGTAGGAAAGTAGAAGAAAAGAAAGAATTAACATGATCTTTTTTAGACCCCCTAAAAACCACGCCCCTGTTTTTTAACTACACCCCAAAAAAAGGAAAATCCCTTTTTTAGACAGTTGATAAAAATAAACCAGTGCAATAAAAATTGTACCAGTTCAATATATTTTGTACCAGTTCAATATATTCTGTACCAGTTCAGAAAAAATTGTACCAAAGGAACAAATTGTACTACAACATATACGTGAAACCGACCAATACGGGTCTATTGTTACATTATAATAGTCACGTTGATAATCGTTATAAGAAATCCTTAATTATTACCATGCTAGACCGAGCTTTCAAGCTATCATCTAACTGGTCATTATTTCATGAAGAGTGTAGCCGCCTCAAGACCTTATTCCTACAGTTGGCATATCCTGAACATCTTGTTCACTTTATGATCTCCAATTTCATCACGTCCAAACAAACACCAGCACCTCCACGCAAATCTACACCTGACCCGCAATCAGTACGAATTGTTCTACCGTTCAAGGAACAAAAATCTGCTGACTCTGTGCACAAGCAGTTGAAAAATCTTGGTAAGCTGTTAAACATCGACTTATGCCCAGTCTTTATAGGTATAGGTATAGGTATTAGGTTTATTAAAGATTCATATAGCAGCCTCTAAGGCTGAATTGCATGAAATTACAGTATAATTTATTTCTCGAAAAGTTGGAGAAGATCTCAAACATAAAGAAATCAAGCCCGCGTTGATCAACGAACAATCAGGAGTTTACAAATTTGAATGTGGCTGGTGTGATGCCAGCTATGTTGGTTACACGCGTCGACATCTCTACCAACGGATCGATGAGCATAAAAGATCTGGTTCGATATTCAATCACAGCCAAAGTCAACATCAATCAAGACCAATAACATCTGACATGTTTCGCATTCTAAAGAAATGCTCATGCAAATTTGATTGTCTTGTGTATGAAATGTGTATAATATTAGAGTTATCTGTAAAATATTATATTTGACCTGATGATGGTGTCATGAGGACACCGAAACGTTGTCTTTAATAAGTATGTTTCTGCCCGTAATTTTTATCATCAAATCCATTACATTATCATGTTTAATACAAATACTGGGTAGTAATACAAACCAGAAAAGGTGGCAATCATGACGTCATATTGCTCAACATGACCACTTGTGTTACATACGAAAATATGCCACTCAGTTCCCAGATAGATGTAGTGGTCATACATGTCCATGTATTCATTTGATTCTACGAGTGTTTGAGCTCCCGGTTAAACCCTCCAGTCCATACATATAATAATATGTGATATGTGCGGTATCCATTACTGTCACCGGTCCATTAACTTTAGATCTTTGATAACCAAAATCTAACTTCTACAGGTATGCAAGATCAACTCACCTAAATTTTCCAAATTTATGCTTAAGAAATTGATCATGTGTGATTGGTTTATTCCTTTGCCTATCAAAACAAGAGAGCATTCAAGTGATACTTCATGTATGATAACCAGAATCTACCCTTCTTTTTGCAAAATCATAATGATCACTCTAAATCATGCTTAAATTTAGTCATGCAAAAGTGCTCCACTAATAGGGAAAACTGTTTGTCAAATTAAATAACCCAGGTCAAATCAAGCAGACCAACAAAAAAACCAAAATTGCTTAAGCTCACCCTATACACAGGATGCCCAAGATTAGAGATTGCATTCTCCTAGTGTCGCACACAATTGTTATAACTGATTGTGACCCCAACATGTGCCATTGCATATTCAGTCATGCATCTTCTTTATGAGTTCATCTCTTTGTTCCAATGCAAAAAGGTGCTGAAATTGTGACAACAGGGTACATTTTAACTTACGTGCTCAGCCTGGTAAAGTGTACATTGTGAATTCAAAGTTACTTTACTTTGTAGATATTTTCAAATAATAGCTATGGTAGCCTAAAAAAATAATATTTGCTAAGCACTGACCTACAATCTCAGTCATAACTAGTTGTAACACTTCGCTTGAACGGCAAGTGAAGCGCACCCTCCTACTCCCTCCAATCAAATGAATGTTGCATTTACCGGTTGGTATTTTGCACTCCAACCCATAAACATCAACATTGAAGGGGAGAGGGGGCAAATTGCCGTCTGTGTCACAACATTTGTGACCGAGATTGTAGGGGCAATTTTCACTTTTCAGACCTAATGAGAAAGCTTGACAATGTGACATTCACCAAAATTGAGCATGAAACTTAATTATGCATACATGTATTTCTGGAAGGAAGTATGAATGTAGTAAGAACATACAAGTACAATGTACTGTAGATGTACATCCAACAAGGAATGAAATTACACAGTGTACGTGACAAAATCAATTAAGACTTACCCGTCGACTGAAGCCACCATAAACAACTGCAATCCCCCCTGGATAGTCCAACACCTTAAAAAAACACAAATTGGCATAATTTTTAATGAGGGGCTTTCCATGGCTAGCATATGAATCAATAAACATTAACAAATTAACAAAAGAAAAATAGTGGAATGCAGAACAGAGACAAATGAAGTGAACTGTATTACATGTACGTGTAACAGAGATCCACTTAATTTCATTCTCTTAGTTTAACGTCATTCTATAAAATTACAGTAAATTCACCTGTACAACTCCCTCAATCTCTTTGTAGTCATACGAACACAGCTTTTCACTTGTTGTCGAATCAATTTGGTCCAATGAGCATAGGAGTAACCTTTTAATGATCATAATAATCATCATCATCATCATCATCATCATATCATTAGCAATGGTATCAGCAATATTCAAAACTACTCCTGACAAGAAACTTGTCAAGGCACATTTACATGTAGCATTATGAGGTATGGGCAGTTAAAACCTACATTCAGATAAGATCATAGTCTGTGAAACAATACTAGATGCTGTCCTGCTGTCCCTTATCATGCCTTATAAGGTTGAAGCAATCACGAAATTTTATTATTCTTTCCTTCAATAATCTGTCACAGGATCCCCAACGAGAAGAGGAAACAAATCTGCCAACAGCACACCCAGGATGTTACATGTATGACAACGGGTCTGCAACAACATACCCAGCATAAAGTGATGCTCAGTCTGCTACATGTACATCATAAATTGGCATTGCGTGACAACTAGCCTTTAGTCAAGCTTACCCACTTTGAAGTTATAACAAGTATGTCAGAGTAAACTACAGTAGGAAGTATATGTAGCAACTAGTTCAGCACAAAAAAGCCAAGCAAAATGCAAAGTATAGTCTGTCACAGTGTCAGCCTGAAGTGACAACTGGCTTGACACAGACTGCCCAACATGAAATAATGACCAGCCTGTCACAGTACACCCAGCAAAAAGTGAGAACTGGGGCCTGTTTCTCGAAAGCCCCGAAACTTTGCAGGCCATTTTCGGTGGTCACAGTTTCCTTTGTATTTCAAGAACGGAGAGGATTTAAGTCGTCAAACTTCACAGACATGTTTCTTTTAGTTACAATGTTGTTTGAAAACATGTCAAAAGCTCGGCTTTCCAAAACAAGTGGTTAGCAATTTCACAAACGGCTTTTCGGGACTTTTGAGAAACGGTGCCCTGATCTGCCACAGCATACCCAGTATAGAGATGAGACAAGCTTATCAAAATACACCCAGCTGTAGAAAGTTATGACTACAGTTTCCTGTCACAATATATCAAGCTGGAGGTGAGAATTTCCCTGTTAAAGCATACCCAACGTAAAATTACAACTCTCATGTCATAGCTTGCCTGAGGTGGCCAGTAATTCTTCACAGCAATAAATTAGAATTGTTTTTTGAAACCCAAAGAATATTGAAGGAAGTAAAAATTTTGACCATTACCTCAAGAACTACAGGCAGCCTTGTGTCACTCCAATGATACTTGAATGCATTGAAGCACTAAAAAGGCACAGTTGGCAATGAAAAAGAAGATTAAATTTAAAGGAGTTTTGCTTTCGTGTTATCTTGCTGTACCCCACTGCTAAAAATTTAATAATTTTGACACCTCCAGAATGGTTCAATTTAGAAGTGATTTGCAAATAGTTATTTCCCATCGGTAAGTCATTTTTTGGCCCATTAATAAATTATTATTCATTTTCCCTCAGTGTTAATGACAAGAATAATAAATGATATCAACAACATAAAAACACCTGAAAGTTGGTTTGAATGCTAATGTAAAAAGAAAGTTTTAAGGAAATTAGGACAAATATTAATAACTCAAAGTTCCTTACCATCTCACTTCCAGCCCTGAAGTCCGAGAATTCTTTACGAAAGCGCTACAAAAGAGAATGGGGACATCAAAGACAGAATTTCTTAACCACTAGAGCTGTCAGGTTTTTTTAATGTTTGATTTTAATATTATAATTATTATCAATTTTAATGATATTATCTTTATTATAATAGGTAATAATAATAATAATAATAATAATAATAATTATTATTATTATTATTATTATTAGGCTCAGATGGTTAGAACATGGCAATAACAGAACGTACTAGTGCTTCTGTTAATATATCTGCTCCGTGTTCGCTTGGATGCGCGCTTGCCAATCACTCCTGCTCCTTTTGGCCCTCAGTAGTTTTCCACGGCCGACCGGCACGAATCCTGCATTTTCCGGGTTCTTCGGTCATCCGGTTTTCGCCGAGAGAAATGGCAGTATCCCCGAAACGAAAAGGCATTACATGTAAGTGTACCATTGATTTGGTGTTAGACTTCCTATTGTAAGAAGCCAAAAATGTGTCCACTTTCACTTGACTGATGAAAAGTTCCTCCCCATGATTCGAATCTTTTCCACTAGTTCCGGCACTGCACTTCCTGACGCAACCAAACAAGGCATCCACAGAGATAAATATACTTCCATCTTCCTTCAAATAAAATGCAGTAATAGTGTTTACACATACGCCATGGAAGAGCTAAGTCCTTACAAATAAAAGAGCATGTGAAACAAAAAATTAACCATTTTGTCTCATTGCTTTAATGTCTGACAAAATGATTATTACTACTAAATGGCATGCCCAATTATTTTAGGACAGTTTATTATGCTAGAATATTCAATCACTGTCCAAGAAGGTTTTAGCCCAGAAACTTTCACTTACAATGTATGTTTAATCATATGACACAGAGGAAAATAATATCCTATAAGTTATAAAACTTATTTTAAAAAAAGACAACTTTCAGAGACAGATTACACCATGTAATGTTCATTGAACTTAAACATCATAATGCAAGTTACAAGTTTACAATGAATACAGTACTGTACATTTAAATGCAGCTTAAAATGTTACATGTAGGTACATTACAGGTTACAACAAAAATTAAGAAAAAGAAATACTGCAATGTCTCTGTGCACGAAAACTGCTTAGTACTAGTTGCATTGTGTCAAGAATACTAAAACAACTGGGCAGGCTTCAATGTTCGACAAATAGCCATTATTCATATTTTTCTTAAGTTATCAGTGTACAATGAACTCAACTTACATGTTAACGGAACACTGTAACAAACCTTCAGGCCTTCTGATAGGGTGCGATTAAAAAATGCAAATTATGTGATTTTTTCAGGGCAGATTGTGCGATTAAAAAGGCCAATTATGCGATAAATAATGTAAATTATGCGATTTTTTTTCTCAGCAATTTTAAGTTTCAGGTTAAGAAAAACACTTTTTTGCTGCCCTAAAGACATTGTGAACACAAAGGAACAGTAATTACGTATCTCGATCAACATTAGTTGGGATAAATAAAAAAAATGAGGTCTTCTCCATGTTAAAAGTTGAAAGGACGCAGCTAACATGCCAAATGAATGATCAAGGTGCTTGTCAACCACGAACTTCCGAAGATGGTCAATCACAATAGGGCCTTACCCCCATTTATACGAGAGAAAATAAGCCGCGGGTTTTTCTGGCCACGGCTTACAGAACACTCGAATGTTCACCCTGTATAAATGGTACAAAATCTACGTTCACGTCTTTTTCAAGCCGCGGCTTATATTGACCTGGAAATATATATTCGTATAAATAGTTTCCAGACTAAGCCGCGGCTTATTTTCTCTCGTATAAAAGGCCCTAATATTGCACGACCAGAAAAACATCAGTCCATCGTCCACGTGGAGCATTTCTTGCTCGATCGTGAGCTGTGAGATTGGGCGGAAGGTGGGAACTTCCTTCTTCGTCGAAGAAAAAGAGAGCGTTTTCACAACAAACTTATCCATGAGTAAGACTTTATCAGTTTTCAACGAAAGGAACTACATTTTGCCGAAAAACTTACAACTTCGCTTAGTTTTCACAAATCTCTTCTCTTAGAGAAGGCAACTGTTTTTTTTTTTTTTTTTTTTTTAACAAATTTTATTTGAGTTACATGACACAACATTTACATACTACACACTACTTACAATTATTACAATACTTGCTATACTTACATTATTAACAACACTTACTATACTTACAATGTTAACAGTAATTACAGCATCTACACTATTTACCAAACAAACGGTATTAATTTACAATAATTACCTATCGTGGTCATATATGGTTACAAAGTAGTCCAATAAGCACAAACACTACACACAGAACACAAAGAGGTCAACAGGTGCAGCCTTTTTTTTCCACGCAGGGCAGGTGTTTTTCATAAGGGTGTTGAATTAATTTATTCAGGGGTGCTCTTCAATCTAGTCCATTTCTTTTTAAAGGCGTTTAGGGTATTACTATCTTTTGCAATTTGTCTTACAACTTTGCTTATTTTTCACAAATCTCTTCTCTTAGAGAAGGCAACTGTGTCATTTCAGTGGTGTGTATATAAGGGTATGTTTGTGTTGCACCAATCGAAGGAGACTCGTACCAGGTCCCCGACATGAAAAATAAAGCCTTGAACTTCGAATGTTTACGAAATCGAAGGTGACAAAGGTTTTTTAGCCTTTTTCCAAGATAAATCATCTTAAAAATGGCGTATTTATGCTGGAATTTGTAAGAAATGTGTTGATTTATGTTTTGTGCGCCCTTTTGTGAATTATGCGATTTTTCGTGAATTGTGCGATCGGATGCGATTTGAGGCAGATTGTGCGAAATCGCACCATCGCGTAATATCAGAAGGCCTGAACCTTAGGGCAAGCAGGACATTTATGTTCACTTTCAAGCAAGGGATTGAACTGCTTCAAATTGTTCAAGATGCTGGTGATATACCTGAACTCACAAAAGCAATCTCCAACGAGCAAACGATAAATATCTTTAACCTAGAAAATTAAATCAAATAATCAAATTGGTCAAATATAAAAAATAGATACAGGGTTTGAGAAAAGTGATGACTGCTTGTCTGGAACAAGAAGATTTCATGCCTTGGCAAGCACCTCTCTCTTTGATCTCTCAGACCACTTGCCAGCCAGGCAAGCTCTCACACACTCAATAAAATGAAAACAAAAGGTATCAAAATTTTAAATCACGCGAAATACATGAGCCTGGGAAAGTGAAGGAATGCCTCAGGGAAATCGGCCATGAAGCTTTCTTTTCTAATTTTAACTTTTTTCCAGCCCATTGCAATCAGAATACATGTAATAGCTGCTTGATTGCTTCTTAGCAGAAAACTGCCTACTTATGGTACTGAGCCAACAATATTAATATGTAGGCATTTTTGGCTCATTGTTGCCTGGAAATGGTTGCTTGTAGTGTGTTATTTGTGACAAAGCAACAAAATGAAGCTTCTCTGATGATACTTACATACACTTTTGACAAAGACGGAGCCAGCCACTGCAGTGCCTGATAAATTGATTTTAATGACACTCTGCACTCAAGGAACAGGTACTGCAGCAAGTTCATAATTCCCAAGTCAAAGGCAACTTGAGGTTGTTTGGGTGTGGATGGCCAGAAACCATACCTAACTAAAGTTATAGCCTCTGGTTCATGCTCACAGCATTTTATTTTAATGGCATGTTGCAGTCCTATAGAATGCAATGTAGTATGAGGTTAGCTGATAAGATGAAGGCAAAGGTTAATTTTAACTCACTCAATAATAGTTCCATGGTGCTAAGTTACAAAATAATGCAAAAAAAAGAAAATTAATTTTTATTTTGCTGGTGCCTTACAGGTTGGTGGAGCAAGGAAGAGATCTGACCATGGGGAAGGAGGGAACCATGGCAACCCCGCGAGCGGCAACCATGAAAAAGGCAATGTCACACTGAAGCAATCAGTGAAATACTTACATGTGTACCAACCAGATACTTAACAAGAAGGGAGGGAGGGTGAGGAAAGCTAAAATTTCCACTAGCAAAGAAAGGAAAAATGGCCATTCCAGTAAGAAAGCAAATGCAAATGCGACCACAAGGAGTTCCTGGCTATACTTATTATAATTTCAATGTCTTCATAATCAGGATTGTAGATATTTAAATACCTCGAAGCTCTTTTTTTTCAACAGTTGGGTTTCATAGTTCAGTATAATATCCTTAATAAATAATTTGTTAACAGCACTTTTAACAAAGTCAAATGCAATTCAATAACTATTGTCTATAGAATCAATAACAAAGCATGAAAGCCATACTGATATGACACTTATCACCACTAGAATGAAGTTATCATGTTAATATGTTCAGTATTATAATTATTTTAAACAGAAAATTATGACCAAGTAACTCGCCTAAAATAATCTTTTACAGTGCGACACAC
>NC_090871.1:70929841-70939841 GCF_036669935.1 Montipora foliosa | reverse complement strand
CAGTCTTTAGATCAAGCCAAGTTTAGTGAAGAAATTGCTGGCCGTTTAATGTTGTCCATGAACAAGTTTCTTGTATACATAATATACTAAAACTCCTAAAACGCCAATATCCATGAAAATGTTCTAGGCCACTGAGAAACGAAGTAATATGCACAAATAGAAAAAAAGTAGAATCAGCGAACTAAATGATAATAATAGAGCGACTTTTATATGAGATGTGTCCTGGTTTGCACATAATTAGATTTACGCGGATTTCAATAAGCGTCATGACGTGTCCCTTTGCTCATCTCGCCAACTTCAACTTCACTTGTGTCTCAGAATACAGACAATTTATGTCACAAAGTGTCTCCCAAATGCTGCTCTTTAAGTAAAGATTAACTGCTGCATTTACCCAAAGCTAAAAATAACGCTAACCTTTACCCTTACCTTATTGTTGAAAATAGGTAGCAAATGCTTAGACTTAAGGGGACACTTTGTGTTGGATGTCAAAATTGGGCGTGCATCTAATTAGGTGCAAACCTGGACATAACTTTCTGGAAAGCGATCGGCATTTTGCCAAGTTGACGTCATTCGAAATGCAGTAATGTGATTGGGCAATCGAACTGTTTACTTCCCATATTTGGAGTTTCCTTGGTGGAAATAAGGAGAAGTACTAGTTTTGTTTTAATCTTGCGAAACATTGGTCCGTGAACCAAACTGTGAACACTTTTTTCAAGGTCATAGGAAAGTGGCCCTAATGAACTGAAAAAAATAAATGCTATTATAACCTTAACAGAATGTCGCGTTTCTTAAGGACGTTCGCGCCCATTGCTACTGCGCATTTTTTCACGCATGTCACGCACACGTCATGCATCGCAGACCACGCAGGTAAACACGATGCTAAAGGCGCAAAAATTTTCCACAAGAATAGAACGTGAAAGTATGTGGCATCATGGGATAGCTTTGGACCCAGGTCTTCTCGGAAATGTCACGCAATGGCTTGACAGTGCGAATAAACAATCGATTTGAGAACTTCGCAGCGATTTTACTCTCTTGAATGCTCGGTGACCCCCATTTTTCTTTCCGTATATCACTTCCTTTCTTGATTTTGTCCATTTTAACAAAAAACAAAAAAAATCTGTACGTGAGAAGTTACAAATATTTGGCCTTTTATGCTCTCGTGCGACCGAAGTTTTCTTTCTTAGACTAATATGTATCGTTTTTCAAGGTCTATTTCACCTCAGAAAAAGACATCAGCTGCAAAGGTTAATTTAGTTATATTAGTTATGTTGAACTGAGTACGTTTACCTGATCTAAATTTCACTAATGTAGTTTTTTTATTGCTGACAGTTGTAAGCTAAGATCGTCTTAAAGTAACGCAATCTTCTAAAAATGTACCTCATGATCTCGAAAACGAGCACGGTGACCCCCCATCTTTTTTGCCTTTTTGGCAAAAGTAGGTCATTACCTTTCTGCGTGGCAAGTTTTAAAAAAATCTGTACGTGGGAACGTTTGGGCGCGAACGTCCTTAAATGCTTTCTAATTGGTCAATGACGAATGCAAGAATAGGTTGTATTGTGCAATGCAGTTGATAGAGGGCAATGCGGAAGTTGCAATGGAAACACAGCAATATAGTAAATTTGTTGATTATGTAATAAACAAAAAAAAATAAGAACTTGCTCGTGCATTTTGTGATTTATGGGAACGTGTGATATGTTCATGAGTAGGTGAGTGCAATTTGAAAACTTTCAAAACATCACGATTTCCTTTACTTAAATGATGCAAAGATGATAATACAAACCAGTTTCTTCATAGTCTGTGAAAGATAAGCATTGGCGGCTTTCTTCTCACGGTTTTCCAAGATTTTGGGTCTGCCTGAAAAACACGACTAAACTTCGTTAATTATCTCTTACAACATTAAACGCGCATCGCTCGGCAGGCTTCCGTCTTAATACCGATATTCAACAGAAAAACTAACCAAGCTGCTAGAAAGTCGATTTTAAAAATATATAAATTTACAGAAATCTCCAGGTGATCTGGTAATGTAATTTGGACGACTGGGAAGAAAAATTTTGAACGCCGTATACCACAACTGCGCCCGGCCTTAGGTGTTGTTTCCCAACTCCCTGCAGTATTTCCATCGCCAAAACTCAACAGATCACTTCGTGTCTACCACAATTCCCGTTACTAAATGAACATTCAAGTAGACCCGACGAGCTCTAACCTCGCCTCTGCCATGTTGAATTCGAAAATAAGGCCGCGCGCGGTTGCGGGATACGGCGTTAGAATTTTTCTCCCCAGTCCTCCGAATTACCTCACCAGATCACAGTGACTAGGAATTTAAGGAGGCTCGAAAGGGTTTTTAGCTGAGCGCGCGCGCGTAAGCCACACACGCAATTCGTAAGCTGCTTGCGTCAGCTCATGATTTAAATGGGTCACCAGAAATACCGCTAATTTCGCTTACCTTTCTCCAATACATGGCATATAAATAGACATCTCCTATTCACGAAAACTACGAAAATTCTACTTAAACGGTTTAATAGTTACTTAAATCCGTTTGTGTTGACCTGTAGCTCCACTTGCGCGCGGACTTGAATGAGCGGGTGACGCATGCGTAAATGCTGATCTTGTAACCCCCTAATTTTTCCTGATTTTGCAACTTTGCTCGTTGATATCTCTGCTTCTGGACGATGGATTTTTTTCATTTTTTGCATGTTAGCTTAGATTAATTTAAACCGTTTGTCATTCAAATTTAAACAATCTAAAGACAAGTTTTGCATCGTGAGGGCGCACATTTGAAAGTGCCGGGTTGCTCGTTAGTTTTGAGCGCGCTTCTAACTAAAAAGTTGCCTACGTTTTTGTCGCGTTTGAATGAAATAAGTGGAGGTTGCGAAAAGATTCTACCAGTCTCGGGATCATTTTGGAGTAATTTAAAATTATAAGGAATAATGCTTTTGACTGCGTGATTATGAGGATGGAAAGTGAGGGTGAATGGAATTCTGTCATTCTTATCTTTTTGTGACGTTTGTAGTGATGACTGTTGATGAAATTGTTGGGTTTTTCATTGTTTTCATTGTTTAAAACTTGTCTTTTCATTGTTAACACTAGCAAGATATCGGGACCTAAGCGATCTGTTAAGATCACCGATCGTTTCACATGTACCTCCGCAAATGTCATTTATTGCATAACCTGTACGTTATGCAATAAATTATACATTGGCGAGACAGGTAGACGACTAGGTGACCGATTCCGCGAACACCTTCGCGATGTTGAGAAGAATGACAAGGATGCATCTAAGCCAGTCGCTCGTCATTTTAATCTCCCTAACCACCCCAAAAAACACATGGCTATCTGCGGCCTTTCCCTACATCTAGGTACGACGGAAAGCCGCAAGAATCTAGAACAAAAATTCATCTTCCAAATCGGCATCCCTAATCCTCACGGAATTAACGAACGCTTTTCATTTAACTAATATATTCCTATTTTTCACGTTGCCATGTTACCACCAATAGCGTAGCTCCTACTCTACTATAAAAACTACACGTAACCCATAATTCCTCGATTCGCTCTGACCAAGGGCTAACGCTTGAAACATCAGCTTTTAGAATCTCTGTACGGTGGCCAATTTACATTATCAACTCCATTGATAAAACCAAATTTTTGTATACTACTTCCCCACCGAAGCAGCACCACAGTTTCTTTAGAAACTACCCCGTTCATATTTGTATTAGAAGTCGATTGAACACTAACGTTCTCAAAGTAAACAAAAACAACAACAGTAGCAGCTAACGGAGTAAACAACAACCTTAATAATATACATGGAAACGCTCTCTTCCCTGAGTGGACAAGAGAAAATGAGTTTTCAGGTATAACAATGCAGAGGAGACTGAAGTAATTCAGTGCAAAAAGAGGAAACACACCAGGGCTTTCTGATTGGTCAATGATCATAGAAACTCACAGGTAGCCAATCAAATGCGAGCCCGGGATTGCGCAAAATTTGGATAAGTGATATATGATAGGTGATACGCGTGCGTTGTTAACGTTTCTGGATAATTAAGATAACTATCTCGAGAATTTTCATGTATATTATTCATAAGTAATTTTTACTGCGAAATTGTTGGAATTAATTGGCACTTGTAAATTCTTTAACAGTGTACAGATTGCACTCGTTCGTTTGTTGGTCTTTCAATTGGAGAAATTTACTCGTGCTCATTTATATATTCCAATTTGTACTCGAAAACATGTGATTACCAATACTGACAACGTCTCGCAAGCAAAGCCAACAGGCAACCCAATCGGACCTGAAAATGAGCCCTACCCCTCCCTTCCAATTTGGCAGTCGAATGCGCCCACCCCCCCCCCCCAACCTAGTGGCTGTCCAATGCGAAAACCCGTCACAGTATAATGCGTCACTCCCTTCTTTGTTAATAGGATGCTTTCGATTTACCCTATTCTTGAATAACAATAAAACGAATAACCTCTAGACTATTTTTGGAAATAGGTAAGATTTTGCCAGGAAATTATGGTATAAACCTCTCTTGTATTTTGATAATCTCGAAATTATCCAAGGGGTGATTTTTAAAGAAAAAAAAACTTTATTCTGGAATAAGGACAATTGAATACACCCCTGACAACAACTGCTTTTCCCACGGCTTCACAACTCATGCAACTTCTTGTAACACCAAATCCCACAAACTTGATAAAAAAGAATGAACAAATGATAAGCATTTATGCGGAAAAGTTCCTTCACCCTTCTCATAAACTTTGACATCACTTATTTCGGGCCAAATATACAGGCGCAAAACGTCACAAGACTTCCCTTTTACTCATCATATTCTCATAACGGTAGAATTACATAGAGCAATATGTCACCTTTTTAGATCCTCTTCAACTTCTTTCCGCGGGCCTTTGACTATTTTCAAAGTTTCTTCCAACTGGTTTTTACTCGTAAGCAACTAGTTTGAAAGAAAGCCTGGATAAAAGAGAGAACGTACTTCTGAAATAAAACCATAGCTAGCCTATATCGATTTAATTTAAAAGGGAGAGACACCCAACAAGATTTTGAGAGCCTTTCAAATTCTCCTGGCATTTTATGATGAATATGAGGATGCAGATGATGTTGACGATGATAATACTGTTGATAATGGTGATGACATTGATGATGATTAAGAAGATGATGATGACGTTGATAATGCTGATGACAGAAGCCTCTTTCTGTTATACATGGCTTTGGAGTCAACCCCTTCCCGAGTAAATTTATAGAACGCCTCCCTTGGGAGATTCAGCACGCCCACTGTTGTAAAAGCCAATCAAAACAAAGCTATCTCAGCGTCAAGGGAAATATAATTCTTTTCGAGGGAAAAACCTGTTCCTAAAAATAAATTTTCTCGGGAAAGGGTTGACTCAAGGAATTAGTGGAGATGGAGGCTCCTGCTGATGATGAGGATGATGACGTTGATAATAACGTTAGTGATGCTGATTATGACGTTGATAATGGTGATGATGATGATGATGATGACGTTGTCGCTGTTGCTGCTCATGAAGACGATGATGATAATTTCGAACTTCAGTTTCTTTTTCTCAACAATGGCCCTAGTGCAAATGTTTCCCTGCTTTGAAAATTCACGTCATATCTTGATCCATACACAGAGTTAACACCGCGACGAAAGTTCTTCCCTTCTACCATTGTGACTCAGGTTCAGATACTGGCCCGCGAGCAAGCTATCAGCGCCTCTCTTTGGAGTGGGCCGATTTCAGTGGCCGGTTTTGTGGGTTTTTCGGATAAACTACACTACGCTTATTTCCACATCATTGAATGCCGCTGGTGTCTATTTTTAATGTGCTTTGCTCTTCAAAACCTTCCAAATAATTTGCTTGTGGACTTGCCCCAAGCGGGAGTTCCTTCGGTTTTTTTTACGGATACTACGAGGTTTTTCTCATTCAACAACAATGATAGGACTAACCTACCTGCTTCTTCCGTGTAAGCACTTATGATTAATGATAAACTGGCATTAGAGCGGTTTTCGATTGACTGTGGTAAAACATAAACCAGAGCAATTACTCCAACCAAGTACATGAGGTGCAGACAGCGCGAAGAGCCAATCATAATTAGAAGCAATTACATGTAACCTGCTCAAAGCGCGGGAAAATGGGCGTGCGCAAGTCGCAATTGGTTTTCGTTTCTCTTCTCATTGGTTGAAAAACTGGCGCGAGTTTTTAAGCCAATCAATGAGCGGAGCAATCGCTATCGAGTAATTACTTTTGACAGTCATTTGAAAAGTGCAAAACTTTGGTGACAAGAACACATAGTTTTCATATTGCAAAGGAAACCTAATTTTCTCACGGATGACTTTGCGATTATACAATCCCGAAGTGCAAACCACCAAATTTGCCCAAATCCGTTTTCTGGATTCAGAAAATCATTAACTGAAAAAAGAAAGAAAAAGATAGCTACATTTATCATCAAACGATTACCGTTTTACTGTAAATTTGTTGGGGTTGTTTACCTGGCTTTTAAGACGAGCCCCTGTGTACTCAGGATTGGTTGACGTTACTAAATGAAAGTAAAAGAAAAAAATAAGACAAAATAGCAAAAAAAGCACAACCGCCTTTTTTCTAGCAAGGTCCAATAGAAAAGAGTAATGTCGGAAGGCTGGCTTTGCGCTCGTCTTACATCACATTCCCCTGCGACCAGAGGTATCTTTTATTTCGCGTTCGCAGGGCTGACGAATGCGGGAAAAGAGACTTCCACCATGCGTCGAAACTCAATATGTTGAGTATGCGCGACCGAAACCTCATGTGATTCTTCAAATGTTGTACGGGCTCACTTAACAACAACGGAGTTACTGTAAAGGAATGCGCCAGAAACAGCGGGCTCAAGTCACAGTCAGCAAACATATCACGGGGCATGCGTTTAACTTCTCGGAAAAGAAAGGCAAAAGACAAGGGCAAAGGCCAGGGTAAAAAACGAAGTCAAAGATCGGAGCGTCTCAGTGTTTACGATGTCTGTCAGATAGTTCAACACAAGGGTATAACGTCACGGCTGGAACTCGTTTGCTTGGCTGTTGAACAAAATGGAGAGGGTAAAAGTTCTCTGGCACAGTATCGCAAACCGGGGAAATAAAGCAGTAGAAGAAGCTATCGAGTTAGCGAAAGAATTTTCCGAAGCAGAGGCAAAGTGTCTCCGGGCTAAGAAGGCCAGGATCGAGTTATTACAAGAACAAACTACAGGCGAATGTGTCCATGGTTGTGGGGGGAGGTGGTTAGAAGCAGCTCACCGATTATTGCAAAGGCACAATATTACAAAAGACGATTTTTGTACCACAATTTACACAGCTTTGAGTAAGGCAAGAGGAAAGTACAGAAATATCTTTATTTAAGGCGACACAAATTGCGGCAAATCGTTTATTTTAGCTCCGTTGAAGGTCATTTATAAGACCTTTTGTAACCCCGCCACTGGTTCATTTGCTTGGCTAGGAGCAGAGGACGCGGAGGTCATTTTCCTCAATGACTTCCGCTGGCATCCCAAAATTATTGCCTGGGCTGACTTTCTACAGGCTCTGGAAGGCGACACAGTGCATTTGCCCACCCCGAAAAACGTATGTAGCCGAGATTTGGAACTAAAAAAAGACACCCCATTTTTCGCCACCTCTGATGCCTCCTTTGGTTTTAATCAAAGCGGGAGCAATTGACAGCACTAACACTCGTATGATGAAAGTGAGGTGGAGATTCTACCACTTTTGGAACCAAATACCACTCGAGGAACAGCAGGAGTTAATGCCATGCGGTCGCTGCTTTGCTAAGTTTATTTTGGACAACGCACGCAACGATGCGTTGCTATAGCCGGACACTGAGACATTTCTCAGTAATGATCAGTAACATTTCTCACTAGAGAAAAATGGTTTTTGAAGGTATTATGTCAATTTGTTATCGCTATTTTAGTGCTAAGAAAGTCTCTGTTATGCCTTTGTGATTAAACGGGTATTTGTTCTCGCATTCCTGCACATATGTGAAAAAAATCGACATTTCTCACCTTGAAATTTAAAAAAAAAACGAAAACTTTAATTGATCTTTTATAGTCGTTTCAGTGAGAAATGTTCAAAAAGCGCCACAAAGTGCCTATGTTAACAAGAAACGACGGGAAAAGAAAATTAAGACATTGACAAGCCACACAAGGGTTTTCTTTTCTAGAAATATATCTCTCTGTGAATTACAATTCAAACAAAACGGCCTCGTAGACAGTGAGAAATCAGGTGAGAACTGTTCAACGTATCTGTCACGCAATGCCCTTTCCTAAAAGAACCTTTCAGAGCAATTTTACAGTCAATACAGTTTCTTGAAATGGAACAAAGTTGCCCTTGACGTTGAGTAAAAACCTCTTAAGTCATGGAAAATGTAATAGATAGTATGGACCGCTTTATCGAAGCACTCAAGTCAATATTTTGTTTTGTGACCTTTGGACGCCAGTACAGCTTCAATTCTGCGAGTTGTACTTAAAATTAGTTTATCGATATCCTCGATAGGAAAATTATCAAAGGCTCTCAAAACCCGTGCGGTGAACTGTTCAAATGACTCCTTTGTAATATTCTGTGTTACAGCTTCTTCATCTAAGTGACATTTGATTTGGTTGAATAAATTTTCTATGCAATGGATATCTGCGCAGCGAGGAGGAAGTTTAAGTAACTCCACCTCAATTTCCTCTAGGGCCTCCTTCGCACGCTCGCTTGTCTGGCTGGGGTCGTTATCCATGACAAAGAGTCGTCTGGCGTTTCTTTTCGGCCCTGCCCGACCAAACGCTATATTGAAATGGCTCCTAATAAACTGAGCGAAGAAACTTCCGTGCATTTTTTCATAGGGTACTGTTAGTATTACCCCTTTTCCGTAAGCAATGGCTACGAGCACGTGCAAACGTCTACCGCCAGGCAGGTCCTTGGAACCTTTTGTTGTAAACTTTAGGCCTTCTCCCTTCTGTCGCCATATCTGTGATTTATTAACATTTGCACCGCTCTGCGGATTGTATTTGTGGACAAAGGACACGGCATCTAAGTAAAAGGCCACTTCATTTGCCCAAAACTGGGGATTATCTGCGGCTACACGTTTCATTTTGCGAGCGAATCCTTTATTTGCAACTTGCGGTCGTTTTCACTAAGAAGGCCCTTTTTCCTCGCTTGCAAATATGAGTAACCACTTTCATTTAAATAACGAGAAAATGTTCTCCTACTTGCCATTTCAAAATAAAGCCCACTTTGCTCCACTATGCCTTTTAACTGTAATGTTTCTACTGTTTCTTGCCCTTAACTCCTTTAGCGCGCGGACAAGTTTTCGCGGCACACTACGTTGACTTACTTTCCGTGGTCTCCCGCCTTTGTTACTTGACTTTGATGCGTCCTTATTTGGCGGAGGATTTTCGCTGCAAATTCTAGCTGCAGAAGACTTGGAAATCCCACATTCTCTTGCTATTTCACGGTACGATGCCTTCCTGTACTTTCGTAAAAACAACGCTAAAGCTGTTTGCACACTTGTTATTTTCTGGTCGCAAAGCATCCCGAATTAAGTTACCAAGCAACTTCTAATGAATGTTTAAAAGTACATGACTTGTTATACAGAAAAGGGTAAGATGCAGGCATTCCCAGTAACGAGATTTGTACACTTTTGACAGTGAAAGGAAACTCCCCACGCATGAAAATGAATACGTCACAGATTCGTGATAAGCATTCGAGACTGTTCTTCTATGCACCTCAGGTCACGAAGTAAATAACAATTACTTAGTAATACCTGGCAACTTTTTTTTTGAACTTACTATACTTACGAATCCACAACTGTTATCTACGTTTCTTAACGTTTAAAAGACTTTTTCTAATAGGAGGGGTTTTCAGACAACCGTGGTCAATACTCTTGGGACATAAACTCAACAGCTGGTGAAAATGACAGATTTTGTCTCCCCCCGCCCCCCCCCCCCCCCCCGGTTCAGTGTTGACGTTATGGCTTCCAATCTTTTTTCAGCACAATCAACATTGCTGAG
>NC_090871.1:70887341-70899841 GCF_036669935.1 Montipora foliosa | reverse complement strand
TACGTGCCTCACTTGAAGAAACATTTAACTCTATAATAGCTACCGCATTGATCATGATCAGACAACTGAAAAGCTGAGTTTGAAAAGACAGCAAGCTGTCAACAGGGATACTGCTGAATGCGATTGAATGAAGAGACTTATTCCATTTAATCAGTTTTCGAAGTTACAACAAGCTCTCACCAGGAGAACTAATCTGGCTAACATTTTCCAAGGGAGTTCGTATAACTAGTAGCTCCGACACTTTTAATCTTAGAAAATTAACTGACTGTTGTGAAGACAACAATCACATTTTTTAAAAGGCACTAGTAATCTTAAGAAAAATAAGTGTGCAGATTGTTACTTCTGTTAAGCATCTTGGCCCTCTCTTCTTTTCATGAGGGCCCTTCAAAGTGGGCTCGTCTTCACATTTACCCCTTTATTGCTGGTAGATAATTGGTCGCCAATCAAAGCATTCTTCTCTCGGTTTTTAATGCTTTTCTAATGACAAACAAAAAATTAAATGATTAAATTACTTTTCTTTTAATTAAGCCATTGTTCAGGTCCAGTGTGAAAACCAAAAGAACGGGTCAAGTCAGTGTTTTTAAGTGGAGTCTGGTGTCTAGCCCACTTAACAACAAAACCATCTACTCCCCTGTTTTTCCCAAGTGGGACAGAAAATGGCGCTTGCTCTGTACAAAGAGAGAGGAAAGATCAGAGGTCGGCTTAGAGTACAGTCAAGGTGTACATGGCATTCATTTAGCACTGAGGTAAGTGTGCAAATATTGCTCAAATCAAAGGGTCACCGTTTTCATCGTCAGGAAAGCAGCACGGTTTTCCGTCCAAAAGTGAATCAGTTCAGTCTTATCGTATCGAGGAAGTGCTAATACGGAACGTAAATAACCCTACCATGCATTCGTGGGATTGAAATCATTGTTCAAGTCACAGATCTATAGTCCTGTGAGTAAATTTAATTTTATCTCTCAGATCGTACTCGGGCTATGATTGGCCAATTTAGCCGGCAGTAATCGAAATTTCGCACGATATTCGTTAACCAAAAGATACACTGAATATCTTACTAGCCTTGTTTTTTCGGTTCGTGCTAGAAGTTACGGCAGCTAGTTTAATCACGTCACTTTATGGGCCGAATGCGTAAAACGTTGGCCATAACTTAAAGTACGGCCCTGTTACTACAAGAGAAATTCTACGATCTTTATTGTATGAAACACATACAATCCAAGTTCCCGAGGGTGCGTTCCATCGTACATAACAGAACTCAGAACTCGGCAAAATGCGGTTCGTACAATGTCACAATTTTTACTCGTGTAATCTATTACTGAACAGACACACGGCAAAATGTGTTTGATAAAAGTCGGAATAAGAAATATTTTTGTTAGGGACACTTAAAGGATAAATTTGCAAATTTGTGCAGATAATAATAATAATAATAATAATAATAATAATAATAATAATAATAATAATAACGATAATGATAATAATAACAAATCATAAAAAATTAGTAAAACAATTAAGGCCAGTTTATTTTTCATTTTCCAAAGCTTCTTCCTGGAGAATCAAGATGAAAGCCGTCATGTGCACAACATCAATGTTGTTAGCATGAAAGAGGGAGAAACACTACGATTCATAAAGAAGGGATTACCCAATTCTGTCACAGTTAGGTTGGAATTGGTGGATCCAGCTGTTTAGCAAAGTTTCATCTATTTCAAAACCTACAGGGGACTCAGGTCATCCTTACCAGTAGAATACATTGTGTTGACCCAGCTTGCTCATATGAAATTGGGTGTTTTTGACACTAAGTTTGTTTTTGCAAACCACATTATTTTTTAGGCTGCGAAAAATGAACTCAAAAAGAAACATATCCTGATTGTGCGCATTCTCGTTAAAACGATGGCAAAAACCATGACTAGGAGCGAACAACTCCCACGCTAAGACTATGTCGCGGCATTTTTACAGACTACCTATTCCCGCAACAAAACAAAGGCATTTACGGTTCATTGACTCTATGATGGCAAGGTAGTTTCTTGTGATTGGTCATCGGGCTCCTGCTGGAGTCTCATTTGTCGGAATGAGACAAAAAAAACGGTCGGTAAGAACGCCGTGACAGTAATATAGGGCTGTTGTTCGCTCCTAGTCATGGGCGCCTGTTACAGCATTTGCGGCCTGATTTCTTATTTCAGCTTTTTTCAAGGTTTCTTTTACAAACGCCCGTCTATCTTGTTACAAAAAGTAAAGAGAGAAATAAAACAAAAAAAAGAAATAAATTTTAGCCTGTTTTGATTTTATTACGTTAATTAACATTGTGTAACTGTTATGAGTGTGCATAGTAAATGTAATGCGGCTTTTTGACGAGTACAATAGTGACCTGGTCATTGAATGAATACGAGGCTGGACTTGCCTCTCTTTCGAGGCAGATCTCGCTAAACTTCGCCTGTAAATCAAGCTGTTATCATCACAACAAGTCCTCAGTCGAAACAAAGACAACTTCGGCACCCCTTTCATTCAAGGGCCAGATTGTTTCAAAGTGTACAAACAAACTTCATGTTTGACTGCTTCAGACGTTTTAGATAAATTCCCAAATATTCACAGTCTTATTTAAGTGAGAGAAAATTGTGTGGTGACTCTATTGGGGAATTAATTTTGAGTTTGATTGCGTGCGAAGGTAAACCTAAATATTGTGGTCGATGAATCAATCAGTACATGGATCATAAAGATCAGTTACCGAGCGTAGTAATGCGCAACTAGAGGAAACTTGTGCAAAACTAATTTAGACATCATAGAAAATTCTCCGCTAGAATTACACATAATTTCATTGAAACAACATTAAAGCGAGACCGTTCGTGTCATAGCCATCTAGGTAGCATGTAACGTGTCCTAAAAGTGGCAACTTTAAGGCGTCTTAAAAGTGGCAACTTTAAGGTCTCTTAAAAGTGGAAATGTCTAGGCGTATTAAAGTGGCAACTTTAAGGTCTCTTAAAAGTGGGACCTTTAAGGCGTCTTAAAAGTGGCAACTTTAAGGTTTCTTAAAAGTGGCCACTTTAAGTGGCAACCTGAAGGTTTCTTGAAAGTGTCAACTTAAGGTCTTTTAAAAATATTTTAAGGCGTCTTGAAAAACTTTAAGTCCTCTTAAAAGTGACAACTTTAAGGCGTCTTAAAAGTGGCAACTTTAAAGGTGTGTTAAAAGTGGCAAATTTAAGGTCTCTAAAAGTGGCAACTTAAAGACGTCTTAAAAGTGGCAACTTTAAGGCGTCTTAAAAGTGGCAACTTTAAGGTGTGTTGAAAGTGGCAATTTTAAGGTCTCTTAAAAGTGGCAACTTTAAGACGTCTTAAAAGTGGCAACTTTAAGGTCTCTTAAAAGTGGTAACTTAAAGGTGTGTTAAAAGTGGCAAATTTAAGGTCTTATAAAAGTTGCAACTTAAAGACGTCTTAAAAGTGGCAATTTTAAGGCGTCTTAAGTGGCAATTTTAAGGTTTCTTAAAGGGGGCTTTTAGGAAAGACATTTTATCCAAGACATTTACGTTATTACAAAACTTTACATAAGGTGCTTTTTGGATAATTCTTTTTATTAATTTTTCATAGGGGACTTAGCCCACATACTCATAATGATCCAATAAGAATCTTTCTGTAAAAATGCCGATTTAAGTGTAAATTTAGACAAGACAAAAATTATGATTTTTAACAACTGTGGTAAGTCTTGAAACAACTACTTGTTTAGATACGGCGCTGATGAACTGGAAAATGTCAAATCGTATAAATATCTTGGACTCATAATGAGTCCTTTTGGAAACTTTAATCTCGCTAGACAAGAGTTGAAGAAAGTTGCACTTAAAGCACTCTATAAATTACGAAAAGAAATGGGAAACCACTTTAGAGAAAATATAAAATTAACGATGAAGTTATTTGATGCACTGATATCTCACATACTCTTTTATGCAAGTGAAGTGTGGGGGATTGATTACAATGGGAAATTAGAAAAGGACCCAGCAGAATTAGTTCAAAATAAATTCCTAAAGTGGTTGCTGAGAGTTAACAAATACTGCAACAACAATGCATGCAGGGCTGAAACAGGACGGTTCCCAATGACAATTGATGCTCAATGTAGGAACTTTAAGTTCTGGTTAACCTTAACCAAAAATGAATACAAATTATCCCAAATAGCATACAATGACATCAAATGGAAGGGAAAAAAGGCTTTCTGGAGCAAAAAAATCAAAGGCTCATTGGAACAGATAGAATTAGGAGACCTCTGGATGAAAGCACACTATGTAGATATAGGAATTGTAAACATTATCAGGCAACGACTTAAGGATATCGAACTACAAAGATGGCTAAGTGAAATATATAACGACAACAGAAAAGATGCTAACGAAAGCAACAAAATGAGAACCTACCGGTTATTCAAAACGATAGACAATTGCAAATGTGAAGACTACCTACATCAGGTCACCAATACACGACACAGAATAGCCCTAACAAAACTGCGACTTACCAACCACAAATTAGCCATAGAGACAGGACGTTATTCGAGACCGCTCAAGAAACCTGCAGAAAGAATTTGCCCAATTTGTAAAATAGAAATGGAGGACGAATACCATTTTCTAAATATGTGCCCTGCTTACCAGGAAAAACGATGTTCGTTACTAGACTACCTGGAAAAAGAATATAGAATAAAAATAAGCAGAATGTCACCTAATAAAATATTCATGTTTCTGATAAACCCCCCTAGCGGAAATGTTAAAATACAAAAACTAATAGCAAAACATATATTCGAATGCTTTGAAAAAAGGAAAGGGGAAGACGGATAAAAGTAAATACTCCAGGACTTAATTAATTAATAACTTTTTAGCCATGTATACTTTTGTTGTTTGTAATTGTTAGTCATTTGGAAATTGTGGTCGATATACTATTTATTGTATAAGATTCCAAATAAAACATGTCTGTCTGTCTATAGGTATGTGCCGCTGTGAAGGGTATGGTTTTCAAGCAGTTTACTCTAGCATAGGGTATATAATCAGAGCGTTTGGGTCTAGAATAGGGTATCATTTTTCACGAAACTGACCAGTTGGTTGAAGATTTTATCTAGACTAAGGAAACCAGGAATTGCTACTCAAAAATATAAAAAAATGAAATCGGCAAGTTTAATTTTCACGACTCAGCCTCAACAGCGTTGATAGATGACTATCATAAAACGCTACTGGATATTACTAACTGTCAAGAATCGGGAGTCAAGACGGAAATCGGTGGTATTAATACTGGTTAAAATTACACAATTTATTGTCTTGATAATGCGTACGTACGCGCTTGGCATTGCTGGACAAGTATAAATACATCCTTTTTAAGAAAGAAGTGATTGTGGTATTTAAGGTTTTGTTTTGGCTTTGCTTTAGACTGTGCTAGTGACCTCAGTTTCTGGAAAACAGCTACTCTAGGATAGGAGTGATTTGGGGAGTCTACTCTAGTTTAGGGTAGCAAAATCTAGCTGAAACTAGCCCTCGTATAGGCTAAAGGTTCCAGGGTCCCAGCGGCACATCCCCACCCAGAAATTCCTAAAGTACCCCCCCCCCCCCCCCCCCCCCGGGGGTACATGTAGGTTAGTGCAAGCACGTGCCAGTGGGGATCTAAAAAAAACATGTCTGAAGGCGAATAGAGTCCGGTGTTAACACATGTCTCTTGTCAAGCTTTGAACAATATCAAAACACCCAGTAAATTTTGTCTTCTGATGGTCTTGTCCTATTTACAACAAGGCATCCTGCCTCATTTTCCCTGTCACTTCAATCATCAGGTACAGCTGTACAATCATGTAGGTTTAATAATTTACCATCATGACCAGCTATTTATAATTATGACCATTCAAAGTGACTTTGTTTCATGTTGTTGTTATTTTCTCAAATCATGAACAAATTTCAGTCTATCTTCTGCAATCTACAGGTGCAAGTTTATGCATCAATTTAAAGTTTAAGATTTTCGGATTAAAAGGCTAAAATTAATGATTCAAATTTTTGGTCTCTGTTCATATTAATTATTATATTATCAATGCTCTCAACTTTTGCCACCGAATTTACGACAGGTTATTGCAGACATTTTTCTCTAATTCTTAGTCAAACTGTGGCCAATACAAAAAGTGACTAATGATTGTTGTATGTGGTGATACAGCCCATAGCTGCTGACTTACCATTCTGCTGAATGCCAATGCCAAGTCATGATACAGAAAAGGATTCTTTGGCTCACATCTGTCCACCATCTGAATCAACTCTCCCAACCTGTCTGATCCCTAAAGAACAACAGGTTGATGAGATCAAGTAGAATACAAAGATAAATATAATCTACAGAAACCATGAATGCTATCTCCAAGTTTACCTCGCTGTATTTTCCCTCTTGACAGAGTGTGTACATAACAACCATTCTTTGCGCTTCGATGCAATTTCTGTTGCTGTTTAGAGCCCTATAAAGATGTGATACAAGAGAAAAAAAGTCCAATTTCAATATGAAGATCACTCAAAACAAACTTTAGTTTGGATACTTGTGTTTTGTATATTAAAACTGATGGGCTGTGTGTCAAAACACTATGATCCCAAAACCAGGATTGGCATTAATTTGGCAAAATAACTTGATACCAAAAACCCCCTCCACTATAACGATGTTCAAAGAAGTTAGCATACTGGACTCTTTGACCCAAGTACAAGTAGGTTATTTAAGCCCTGGCTCATCTCCACCCTGATTCTCTCCAACCAGGCCCCAGTTGTTAAAGTACCCCAAAGCTCAAAATTGCTTATTCTGCAAAAGTCAAATTTCATCACCATTGGGCAAGTCTTTTACATTAACCCTTTGACGTCCAAACCGGCCTAAGCGCCAGACAATTTTATTTGTCAATGGGGAACTCCTGGGAGTCAATAGACCTTATTCAAAAATGGCAGTCACATTTATAATTCTTTTGTCCACGTGCAAATTAGCCTACCAAGCCTCATTTTAGAGCAAGAATTCTTTTCAATTCACTGTATGGTATCGAGGCTTGGTAGGCTAATTTGAACTTCGACAAAAAAATTATAAATTGACCTCCATTAAATTTTATGAATAAGGTATATGGGTTAATCACTCACTGTCCCCATTAACCCTTTTCATCCAAACCGGCATAAACCGCATACTTAGTATTTTACTCCGTCTAACGCCAGACGATTTTACTCGTCAATGGGGAACCAGTTGCGATTTTGCTTCAACATAAACACTCACATGAACTGTGTTATTAGTTGACAGAACTGAGAGTCATTTGTCCCATAGACGTGCTGATAATTATGAGGCATATTGTACATGTATACAATTTATCCCTGCAATGACACAAAAACTTGTTTCGCATTCCAGTTTTAAAAGAATTTTTGCAATGCAAAGCAGATTTGACGTCATCTCAGCTTGACCATAGGACAAACAACTTCTGGTTTTATTAAATTTTACGGCCCACTAAATGAATAGATTAATCTCAGCAAGAAAAAATACTGGAGGTTTGAGGCACTTTAAGTCTACATCGTGATACCCAAATAGATAAATCACTAGCAAAAAAATTTATCATTTTGTTCCTATTACAGACATTTTTAGGGTCTGCTGTTGTAGCTTCTCAGCCATCAGCTGTCTCCAGCAAACAAAACAATTAATATCTTCACGATATCTAGTGTGCTTGATACTTTACCGACTGCTTTCCACCTTTTCAGCAAGAACAGGTTAAACTTTACAAATGGCTACCAGTGAAATGTCGCTGGTAATAACCCAGACAAGTCATCTCTAAGGACAAAATTAATGTTAATTCTCTTAGCTTCGTGGCAAGTCTGATTGCCTTTCTCCTTTTTTCTAAATGTATGCATACAACTGCACAGCTTTAAGGTATATTCATACCTATGTGCTGTCTCTAAAGTTTGATCCCAGTCTTGAAGAGCAAGTTGTAGTCTCATTTTTTCAATCAGCGCAGGTCACTGAGGTGTGAAATCTGGATATCCCACAACAGCCTGCAGCATAAAATATTACTATTTATTTATTAATGTATTCAGTGATATTTAAAGGTGTACCTGACAACATTCTTACGAGTTCAGTAGACAGAGATCAAACAGTCAAGACATACCCAATTAAGAGTGGGGCTTTAGATGCATAAAGTATCAGAGCCAAATCAATATTGCAACATTTAGCTATTTTCAGCTTCTTCCACTCAATGTGCATTTAATCAAACCCTGAATAACAACATCTCATGGTAGGAAAAAGGCCTTTGAATGAGGGCAAAAGTTTCCCCTTTTCATATCTTTTGTTGTCCCAATGCCGCTATAACTAATCGAGACCAATACTAAATATTACTGTCATTTTGTGTTCAATTACAAAATTAATGTTCCCATGACTACAAATTTCTCTGTTGCCTTCTCAATATTTTTTACCTAATTAATGGTCATTTCATCATTTACTTTGTTCAAGTGGCAATTTCTTTTACCTACTGTAACAGTCATACCTTGATGACAGAGTTAGTGTTTTTCATATACATGTAGCTGTTTTTTGCAAGTTTAACCCATTGTCAGATCCCCAGGAGCGAGACTTGACATATTTTCCTCATCTAACGACAGACAATTTTACTCATCAATGTATTTATGTATTGGTGTATTTAGTTTTCTTGCTATGTACAACGTACATGTTGCAGTTAAATTTTACTTTCAGGTCAAATTTTTTTAACCTAGGTTATAATTTTTTTAACCTAAATTATAGGTTAAATTTTTTTTAACCTAGGTTATAATTTTTTGAACCTAAATTATAGGTTACATTTTTTTTAACCTAGGTTATAATTTTTTTAACCTAAATTTTGGGGTTAAAATTTTTTTAACCTAGGGTATATAATTTCTCTGCTTTTTTTTTTGTGTGTACTATTCTTTTTAGACCCCCCCAAAAAACCAGGCCCCTATTTTTTAAACTACACCCCATAAATAAAAGCCCTTTTTAGACAGTTGATAAATAACCTAGGTAAAAAAAAATTACCTAGTTTAAATATTATGAACTAGGTGGAAAATTTTAACCTAGGTTTAAAAAAATTTGACCTGAAAAAAATTCCAAACTACAACATACATAAGATAATTCACTGCCTAATTGCAAGTACAATGTATTCTGGTAAACTGGTATTATATTTGGCAAGGATTATCATTTTGCTAAATTGTTTACAAATTTAAAATAATAATGATAATCATTTGTCAAACCTGATTGATAAGTTCTAATGCCCCGCTGAAGTTATTTTTTGCTTCCAGGAACTTGGCCTGCAAAGAAGTGTATACCCTGTAGTTAGTTATTAACATTTATTTTTGAAGTAAATAACTGAAACAGCATTTTTAAGTCAGAGTACAGGAAAAGTGAATCTAGGTGAAGCCTACCCAAGAGCAAAAAATGTACAAGTGAATGCATGTATGTTGCAAACAAGTGATAAGGAGAGGAGTAAAAAATACCAATTAAGAGAAGACAAAAGTTTAGAGCTCAAAAGAAATTATATCAGATTTCCTGCCATCAATAAATAAAACAGATTTTTTTATTTTCTTCTTCAAAAATTATTAAGGTACAGTGTATCCCAAAATCTGCTGACCTTTCCAAGTAAAGCATCCAGATTTTTAACAACTTCAGATTTAAAAAAAACATCATACTGTGACACATCACAGCCAAACAACACTTACAGTATTCATCTCAATGAAGGATCAGAGCTACGGGTAACAAATTTCTCCGGCTGGAGACTGAGCAATATTTATCCTGCATTCACATTTTCATTATTAAAGTTGAATGTTTTCAGCAACAATGTATTAGCAAGTTATCACATTAAAAATTAGATTTGGCAAGTATAATATAATTATTTCCATGGTTGGACAGTCACATAAAGTTTCCTGTCTTCATGCTAAGTTGTCATCAGTTCAAACTTGAATGAGCTATGCTTTTGATCCATTTTTTTCCTTCTTTGGTATTTACAATGTTCCTTACGTTATTTGGAATGTAAACAGTTCGCATAACTCATTTCAGACTGAACTGATCATCTTGTTCAAAATTATGACAATGAAACATTGTCTTGTTTGTGTAACATTTACACTCATTTGAACACAGAAAGTAAAAAAAAAAAAAGAATTTAAATTATGAAAGTTTATCTGCATGTTCCTAGTGTCAGTTTGAATCCACACATTTAAAGCAGGGTGAGACGAAAATGAAAATATGAGGTTGCCCTTCAGGCAAGCTGTTACTTGAGGTTCCTAGCCCGAAGGTCTGAGGAGCTAGCCCGAAATTAAATTGTTTATAAAATAAGAATTATCAAATTTACTTCTGAATCATTTTCAAAATACAAGTAATGATACCAAGCACAGAATGTGATTTTCGTTTTTACTTCAACCTCAAATTGAACATTGTATTAACAGAAACGACCAGTTTTTACACCTGACCAGAAGTTGCAGTTCCAACTTACATCAAGATTTTGTGGATGAGAATTCCAAATACAGCCATGTGATCCAATCTTGTGATGCAAAACATTGTCAATTGATATCGCTTAATGCTTTCAATAGTTTGCCTACTGTAGTCTATTAACTATTCAAGCAATAGAGGACGTCTTCCGTTTTTCTATAGCCGGCTTCACCTAAACTCGAGGGGGAGTTGGGAAAATTCGAGACAGTTATTTATGCAAACTTGAGATGCGTCTCGGGTTTGCATAACTGTCGCGAATTCTCCCAACTTTCCCGAGTGTTTAGATGAGACTACGGAAACACAGAAACAAGTCCTCTATTGCTTTTATAAAATAGTTCTCAAAGATAATGCGACAAATGAAGGAAAATTCTTGATTGAAACAGATTTTCTTGATACACGCTCATATATTCTAACAGCCAATCAAAACGCACGTCTGACAGCATACAACCAATCAAAATTCGTGACGTCACAGCTGTGTTTCCATACTCTCATCTAAACAAAGATATTGACCAATGAGAGCGTGCATACTATCCTCATTATTTTATTAAATACAGTTGAACAGTGAGCTACAGGAAATATTTCAGTTCCTCGTTTGTACTGCTAACATGAACAAGGTTCCCCGAATGAACATCATCAACAAATTTGCTTTAATTAGTGTTAATACAAGAAAATTTCACAACTTATTAACGTTTGTCCACATCTCGCTTAATAGAAAATCAAACAGCAAGTTAACACAGTAGCATTGTTTTATTTTGTTCTTCCTTTTACTGTAGAATTCTCTTCTACAACCCACGCTTCTGTCAAATGTCATGAAGCTGTGAAACGCTGCCGTCGGCCCGATTACAATTTGCATATAATCAATGCAGTTAACGCACATGTATGAAAATTGTTTCGCTTTGTAAGACCAGAAAATTTTTAAAAATTGCAAATGACTGTTTCTGAGTAACATTTTGTTCAAACATGGACAAAATAGTAATGGCAAAATAATGTTTACATTTTGCCCCCGTTCACGGTCAAAAAGATAATTATAAATTTACGGAAATCACAACACAGTTATTTTTTTGAATGTCATGAACGTTGTGATCAGTCAGTTAAACTACCACTGTAATCTGAAGTCTGGCTTAACTGCAGAATACCCTGCCATTTTGAAGCTGCACCTCTGAAGAGGCTGGATACGCGGATACACCTGTACGCAGTCGAAAGTACCAACCCTCCCCAAGTTAACTTCCAACTATAATTATTGTGAAATGGATACACGGATATGCGGATATGCAGTGGAAAACATGGATACCCGGATACGTGGATATCACACATGGGAACTGGATACCAACTTCGTGTAACATACTTCAAAAGGCTCTGTTGTATATGCAAAATTCAAAGTTCCTGAGAAAAGCAAGCTACAAATATTCTTTGTTCTTTAAAACATGGAACCGAGGCCAGCAAAGATTGTGACCAAAGTATCAGGCAAATTTCAACTAAAGCTAAGTAACTGAGTAACAATCCTGCGATAATCATGCTTTAGCCAAGCATCAAGACAGCAAGCCATGATACACATGTAACATACCTCGTTCTTTAAACCACTCACCCGACACAAGCAAACAATAATCCAATCTCGGGTCATTTTATCGAATTTGTTATCGCTTAACCAGGACCGCTTAAAAGGAAACAATCATTAAGTATTTATCTAGTGCAAAGTTACGCGACGGATGATTAGATCCCGTGGGAAAACAAAAGAAGATAATAGACCGTGATCAAGGGAGTCAACCAAAGAGTACGCTAACAATGAGGCAAGCTCTTTAATGGCTGCAAATCTAGTTTTTAAACTACACGTTACTGTAAATATTCACATTCCCTTCTGTTAGGAGATTGGACCCGAGTCTAGAGTACTATGGGATGTAGAGCGAGAGTAACACGAGTTGAAGTTGTTGAAGACATTAAACGTTGAGTTTATATGAACCGGTGTCGTCTCTTCCACGCAATAACATGGTACCAGGAGTAAAGAAAATAAGAAATATACCGCTGAACTACTTCTAATCTGCTGTGAAACCTGTTTGGAGGTTCCA
>NC_090871.1:70879841-70884841 GCF_036669935.1 Montipora foliosa | reverse complement strand
CCCTGTTTCTTAAAGAGCGATATTCTGTCCACAGCTCTTGATTGTTTGACATTTTTGCTCTAAGAAGAGTTTTGTAACGTAAATTCATCAAATGGCGTATTTTTGGAGAAATCCAAGGTAAGGTCTGGCGTCTAACCTTGATCTCGCGGAAGGGCGCATGCTTGTTACATATTTCACCAAAGATGTGTTTCCACGCCCAATAACAATCATCCGGATCGTCGAATACTTCGCATACGGACCAAGGGAGGGGCCTCCGCGATGTCCCTAGAAAATTTGGCCTAGTCAAAATTTTTGTAAGAACGGACTTTAATTATTTTAGGAGGGGGCCGCTTGATCTTTGTTTGGACGGACGCGTGTACAAGCATGTGATCCGAGATTCCAAGTTCGACTGTTCTGGTATTTTTGATCAGATTACGATTGCTACTTATTACCAGGTCAATCAAAGTTGACGTATCTTTAGTTAACCTGGTAGGCTTGTCGTTGATAACCATGTAGTCGAATTGAAGAAGCAAATTCTGTAATTTTTGGCCAGAAATTGAGGTAATTGAACCGTCAGTCGAACGAGCGCTATCACAGTTTAAATCGCCAACAATAACCACATTGTGGCGTTTGATCCAAAGTTTCTCCAGTAAATCCTGAAATCGTTCAAAAAATAAAGAATCTGAAGAAGGTGGTCTATAAACTGTTCCTATGATAAAAACGGACGAATTTACCATGATCTTAAGCCATATCGCCTCGATATCGGATGATTCTAGGGATCTTAGCCGAGTAGAACATATGTGGCTGGCGATGTAGAACAAACATCCACCGCCGATGGTGTTAGCATCTCTGTCACTTCGGATAATCTTATAGTTGTCAATTTCAAGCTGACTGTTGGAAATTTTGCAATCCAAGTGGGTTTCCGTAATTGCAAGAATGTCAAACCGGCATACATGCAGCAACACTTTAACCTCCTCAACTTTATTTCTAAGGCTACGAATATTAATATGTGCAACACTCAAGTTTGATCCCAGGTTAGAAGTTCTTGCAAAGTCCTGTAGATAGTCTCCATCCCGGTTAATCACGCTTTGCCATCCAGGATTAGTTTCCACATCACCAGAGAGAAGCAAGAGCTGTCTGGTCGCCACGGAATTCGCGTAATACAAAATTCGGCATTTTGATAGTTTTTGCTTGCACTTGCCATTGTTTGAGGTGGTGAGGACCACTGTATTTGCTGAATTAAACAATACTGGACTCATTACCATACCGTCCAACAATATGCAAATTTTGACCATTTCATTTCTCAGCCACCAGCAGTGAAGATAGTTAAATTCTTCGAAATCACAGAAACCGCTTTCCTTTTCTGGAGCCAGCCTGCCCAAAATGACTGCTGATTTAGTTAGGAATGAGGTAAACCTGTAGTGAGACAAGTGTTCATTCTGAGTCAGGCAAAAACATAGCAGAAACACGGAGGCAAACAACGCGTGACTGCCCGCCATGATTCCACCAGATGACCAGATCAAGGATCCAGATCAAGGAACAGAATCCAGATCAGAATCCAGATCAGGATCCAGATCAAGGAACGAGTTCCAGATCAAGGAACGAGTTCAAAAACCTAAAGAGACAATCACATTGTTTGTCACTGATTTGATGCTGTTAGTTAAAGATTGCAATTACATAGATGAAGACAGACAAGTGAGAGACCAATTTGTGTATGGAGTTTCTGATGATGATTTGAAGAAAAAACTGCTTGAAAAAGGAAACACTCTTACTCGAATTCAAGCTGTGTCAATTGGCAAAGCCCATGAAACCACAAACCAAGAAGTTCAGGAATGCTGTCTGAAACCACATGTGAGTGACAGTACCAAAGCTGTATACAAAGATAAGCCAAACAAAGGTCTTACGTGTAACTACTGTGCTAACAAGAAAGGATCACATACTCTTCACCAACAAGAGACACTGCCCTGCCTGGGGAGCAGTGTGTGACCTTTGCAAGATTAAAAATCATTTTAAAGATTCCAAAGAATGTAAGCGACTCCAAAAGGAGAGAAAATCAAAGCCAGCAAATCAAAGGCAATCACGATCATCTAAGAAACCATTTGTCCTGAAAGTTGATGAAGATGGTGAAGAGCATTTTTATGAAGTTGTGGACAATATTTGTGCCCTGAAACAACAATGTGATCATCGGAAAGCTTTTGCAAACCTGCTCATCTCAAAGAAAAGAATCTCTGTGAACTTTCAGATAGACTCTGGTTCCACATACAGTATTTTACCAGATGATATGTACAGGGAGATTAGTGGTGATCATGACCTACAGGACCTAAATACTGTACAACTTAATTCTGTCCAGTCCTTTCACTCTATGATGAGAAAACGCAGATCCAAACACTGGGAACCAGAAAATGTTTTGTGTTCAACCCTGCAACTGGAGAAGAAGGGATTATTCAGTTTAGAATCGTTGCTGAGGACCTGACCCCTCTAATTGGTTTAAGTGACTCTGAGGAACTAAAGCTTATTGAGCTTCTTCGAGAGAACATTGCTACTTTAGATTCTGGCAATGTTCCTTCATCTGCTTCAGAATTACACACACCACTCACCTTGCAAACCATTTGGTGCAAGTACCCTGAGGCGTTTGAGAACTGTGTAGGGAAACTGGATGGTGAACTGCACCTCTACACAAAACAAGATGTTACTCCAACGAAAGCCGCCCCCAGGGAGATCCCGCTGTCTGTTAAAAACAAATTTATAGCTGAAGTCAAAGATCTTCAAGAACAAGGCATTATTGAAAAAGTAACTGAGCCCACCGACTGGGTGAGTGCTCCCACTATCGTCAACAAGCCTTCTGCTAAGAATGGAATAAGACTTTGCATAGATTCCAGACCTCTGAACACTGCACTCAAGCGCTCTGAGTATCCAATACCAACCGTTGATCATCTCCTTACAGAAATTAGCAATGCTAAAGTATTTACCTTGGCTGACATCAAGTCCGCTTTCTGGCATGTCCCATTGGATGAACCCAGCTCCCTTCCCACAACCTTCAACACTCCTTTAGGAAGAAAGAAATGGAACAGAATGCCTTTTGGCATTAGTGTCGCACCTGAAGAATTCCAAAGAAGAAGAGATGAGAGTTTAGAAGGACTGGATGGTACTTAAGCCATTTACTAATGATATCCTCATCTGGGGAGATGGCAACACCATCGAGGAAGCAACATCCAACCATGATGCCCGACTCTCAGCTTTACTGGAAAGATGCCAACAGAAGCACATCAAACTAAACGTCGACAAGTTCCAGCTGAGGAAGACTGAATTATCGTACATGGGGGTAACACTGACCGACAAAGGAGTCAAACCAGACCCATGGAAAGAAGATAGCATACAAGCCGTGCCAGCCCCAATCAACAAAGAGGAAGTAAGAAGACTACTAGGTGTTGTGACACACCTGTCTAGATTTTCTGAAGATCTGTCAACCAAATCTGAACCACTCAGAACGCTCCTGAAGAAAGATGTTGCATTTACCTGGGAAGCGAATGAACAGCATGCTTTTAACGAAATCAAATCACTCATCTCAAGCGCAACACTTCTGAAATACTTCAATCCAGTTCTGCCCGTAGAAATTCAAACTGATGCCTCATCTAGCGGTTTAGGAGCCTGCCTCATGCAAGGTGGCCAACCTGTCCAGTATGTTTCACGAGCCCTTACTGAAACTGAGAAGCGCTACAGCTAGATTGAGAAAGAGATGCTCAGTGTGGTCTTTGGTCTCACAAGGTTCCATACCTATACCTATGGGAGGAAAGTAACAGTGTACAATGATCACAAACCACTTGCTGCGGTACTCAAGCAACCCGTTGGAGAGAATCCCATTCGACTTCAGAGAATGCTGTGCAGAATTATGGGATATGACCTTGACTTCACGTATGTCAAAGGCAAAGACCTGCTTATCGCTGATGCCCTTAGCAGATCCCACATGACTAATCACACTCACAGCCAGAGCGAAGAAGAGATCGAAACCATCGGATTGGTTATTCAAGATCAAAGTGTGACCAGCCACCTAAAAGAAATCTCAGAGGCAACTGCCACGGACAATGTCCTTCAGTCAGTAATCAACCTCATCTCTGGAAACTGGCCCATCAGCAAAAGACGTCTCCCGACGGAAGTTCTTCCATTCTGGAGTATCAAAGATCAACTATCATTCCATGATGGCATCATCTACAAAGGTGATCACATTGTAGTTCCAGCTACACTGAGGAAGAGCTTAACTGAAAAGCTCCATCAAGCCCACATGGGTGTTGAGTCAACTTTAAGACGTGCTCGTACATCTCTTTGGTGGCCCGGTGTGAACTCTCAACCGAAACAGTTCATATCTTCATGTCAAGTTTGTCAATCCTTTCAGAGAAACAACCAGAAAGAAACACTGACGAGTCATTCTATTCCTGATAGACCCTGGTCCAAAATTGGAGCCGACCTTTTTGAGTTCAAAGAGGAACATTATTTAGTTTTGGTTGATTACTACAGCGATTGGATCGAATTTGATAAGATGAGAGACCAAACTGCAACTGAAACCATTGCCCTGCTACTCAAACAGTTCTCACGATGGGGACTTCCCAATGAGATTGTCACTGACTGTGGAAAGAATTTTGACTCTGAGGAATTCTAACAATTCTGTCAAAGGAAGGAGATAAAACACACGAAATCCTCACCACACCATCACCAGAGCAATGGCAAAGCAGAATCCGCTGTGAAGATTGCCAAAGCTATCCTGAGAAAGACTGAAAACTCTGCTTTAAATCCTTACGAAGCCCTACTTGATCAACATAATACACCTACTGTTGACATGACGACCTCACCTGCTAAGAGATTTCTACACCGAAGACTAAAATCTGAAATTCCTATGAAAGCCACTCTGCTTACACCAGAAATTGCTGAAACTATCCTGGAAGAGAAAGCTAAGAAAACAGACAAGTCTAAAATGTATTACAATAGAACTGAAAAAGACCTGAGTGTTTTAAAACCTGGAGATACGG
>NC_090871.1:70859841-70862341 GCF_036669935.1 Montipora foliosa | reverse complement strand
TCTCCTGAAAAGCCAATTTTCGTTTTGAGCTAAATACAATTGCAGTTCTGAGGTCCCTGCAGAACAGTGTGTACAATTATTATTGGATCGTTTTCGCCTATCATCCACTATAATCGCCTGAAAACACCTACAAATTAAAAAAGGAAACTTCCAAACTGAAAGCGCTTCGGCCTTAGTGTGCACAAGCGAAAACGACAGGAGACTTTTGAAAACGTTCAAGTCAGAAGAGGGAAACGCGTCGGTGTCGCTAGAGCTAGACTGAGACTTTTGACGTAAAGGTGGGGGTATATTTTAATCTGTTGTTGTTGTTTTATTGTTTTGGGGGGCTTTTAGGGATAGCTGGCGAGAACGAAAAAATTGTTGTGCTATGTTTTCGCTGGAAAGAGAACGTGGAATTTCGAAACTAATGAGAATGGGACCTCAGTATTTTATCCTCAAGGCAACCATTCTTGTTCGTATCCTTTCTCTCGTTTAGCACCGGGAAAAACAATCTCAGGCCGGTTGCTGACAAGAAGAAGCGAAGATTAAGAGAAAAGATAAGCGTGCGCGAATATCTTAGCCAAATGCATAAAGCCCTGTCATGCAGGCCCTCCTTTGCCTTGTCACGCTTTCCTGAGTGAATGCGTGACAAACACAAGGGAATCATCAGCGCAGATAGGACTTGAGTGATTACTTATTGTATAAATTATCCTAGCGAAACAGGCCAACAGTTGCTTGTCTTAACCAACTTGTCGCATGTTTAGTAGAAATAAAGGGGGAGCCAGTAGACTGCTCCAGGCTGCTGAGTGATTTGATTTACACCTACACCTGGAGTTGCTACCGGTGACCAGTTCCTGACACTGGATGGTTGTATCTGAACTGCAGATTGCATCTGTGCTCCCTGAAAATAGAAGTGTATTATTAATCGGCAGGGGAGAGCCAAGTTGTTTGAATATTCATTAACAATTATGACAGAAGCGCACGTTAGATTTGACAAGGTAAATAGCCAATGAGGCGCATTGCGCCGAGTTGGCCAGTACCAATCTCATCTTTAATAATAATAATAATAATAATAATAATAATAATAATAATAATAATAATAATAATAATAATAATAATAATCAACTTTATTTAAAGAGGGTGTACACATAACAACTTACGCTGACAAACCAGTGGCCCTTTACCATACGCAAATGAAATAACTGTCGTATTAAATTCATTCAACTCTGAACAGGTTCAATTTTACAAAACGTCGGAAAGACGAACTCATATTCCAAGATTAATGGCTTATCTCTCACGAATCTTTACAGCTCTGTGGCTAGTAATTGGAAGGTCCTAGGTTCGACTCCTACAAAGGAGCAATCGCAATTGTTTGAAAATACACTTCTTCATCACCTGAAGATGTTTCAATCTTACAAAAACAACCGCGCAATCAGTTTCCCTGTAAGGACGTAGGGTACAAAAGATGATAGCTCAGATTGATTGGGCCAATCAGAACGCCAGAAACGCGACATCCGAGAATGAACACTTCATCCTGGGTTAAGTGAGATAAAACTTTTGTTGAACACCCAGTTACGCGCTAACTAGGTTTGGATGTCTTCCAAAAGGCGGACTAGTAAACAGAACAAACACATACCAGGACAATCGACTTTCCTAAAAGGCAACTAAATTACAAATGGCGCAGAGGTAAGAAGCGCTGATAAAGGACCCCTACGCAAGCCTGACTACCCGTGAACACCTCGGGATGCTCTTGGTAGTCACTCGTACCGCACAACAAGACTTAACATTGTTGATCAGGGAAGAACCAATGTTTTTCTGAACATAAGCGTACAAACCCCAAATAGGATTACGACATCAGGCTTGCGTTCGTTCTACTCCCCAAGGCGACCACCTCGGGGTATCCCCAGATCGTGGCGCCTTCATGTTTTAATCCTTCTCAACACGACTTAACCTCGACGAAACTGTAGTTTTGCTTTTAGGCAAGACGTATAAATACAACGTAAACCGGGTTATGGATATTCTTGAGTTCGATTCGAAGATTGCGCGGTTTTCAACTGAGTGTCGTAAAACAAGAACCACAGCGAAAAACCACACTGAATACTCAGCGCTGATTGGCTGAGCATCGGACAACCGTGCGGGAGGTCCTGGGTTCAACAGGCTGAACCGCCTGCACTAACACTCAACAGAGGGGAAAGTGCCGCCTTTATAATTCCAGACTTTCACGTCTTCAATAAATCGTTGACCCTGTCTCGCAACTCCTGTTCATATACTTTCAGTAGGAAGTTGGAGAAACAACACACTATTCGAAAACTGATCTGGGCACGGCGTTTCCGATGTAGTGGTCTGGTCTGTTGCTCTATATGGGGGCATACAGTGTCTCGAAGAAATTAGCTGTATAAGCTACTCTTAAATTCGAGGTGGAATACAGTTTATGCATGTTGTGTATATTTTACTTCCCTCAGCAATAGTAAACTGCGTAACACGCAGTCTGGCCAACAGAATTGTAAATTAGTCCTGAAGA
>NC_090871.1:70809841-70834841 GCF_036669935.1 Montipora foliosa | reverse complement strand
GTGAGAAAAGTTGGTCCTTTCCAACTTCTAAAGGATATTACTGCCTACAATCAACAAAAAAGGACTTTCGACTTCTTGGATGTGCTAAACAGATTAAGATTTGCGCTAAAAATGCGATGACAACATACTGAATATATATGGACGAAGGATATTGACTTTTACCTTGATGTAGCTTCCTTCAGGAGGTCGTATAAAATACTAACTGATGCGGTATTTTACATAAAATGACGATGTATCGCCAACTGTCAAATATTGTTACGGCTTAAAATTAGTTTGCACATATATGTATTACCCGGCCCAATGTTACGCGAGTAAAACTTCGTAAGACCCGGGAAATTTAAAATAATACTTTTTATGTTCGTACAGTTTTTATTTTATAACTCTTCGACAATTTCTGTCGGTGAGAGAGATGGAAATACAGGAAACACAAGTTATAGTTATGAAAAACACTAATTTTGCACAAGGATAGAAACTTATGACACGTGATGTAAAAGCTTGTTTACTTTAGTTCATTGCGTGAGCAACTTTGTACCAAAATGGTGACACGCACAGTTGAAAACGTTACTGTATTCGACGGTTTCTACGGACTGTTTTTTCATAACAACTCCATTGTAGGCTAATTTGATATCGCTTAACAATTTTTCAAGTCGAATTTCGCTAGACAAAACCAACAAGAGAAGAAAACAACGACATTGTGTTAGTGTGCACGAGTCACAACTGTATTAATTAAATTTAGCAGAATCTTTTTTCTCAGTGCATTGACAACGTCACCATGCACATTTGCCTCAAAAATGGCTATTTTCTCTACTATAGTGTCCAAAACAATCGATTCACCTTATGTGTTCACTGCCCTTTCTGACTGTTTTATCGTCGTGATTCAATTGTGCATATTTCTCACCAAAAAAGCTTTCTTAAAAATGCTGACTCGTTGGTGACTCGCTCGTTGAATTACAGATGCACGCTAATTAACTTTGTGAGAAGATCAAGGCCGAATAAAACGGGAGCATGGGGAAATACACTGTTGTTCTTTTTCGGGAATTTGTGCCGCATGAAATGAATGAAAAGACTTTCGACAAGCGAACGCGTATCTAACAAGGGTGAACTCTTCCTTGCTGGTGCAAAATATTGGAGAATCGGGTTAAAAGTCAATATCCCGTGCGGAATGTTATTTGAGTGTAGGTAAATGAACTTTGTGACCTTCCAAAAGAAGTGAAAAATCGTGCCGTGCGTTAATTTAGGGACACCAACGAACGTCATTTGAGAGAATCACTTCATCGCTGTCAGTACTTACAGTATCAACCAAAGTGATCGTGGTCGTACCAGGATTACAAAACGGTTGGAAAACAGAGATTAGAGGAGTTATAAAGTGTTTTGCCGCAACCAGCAACCCCAGTTACCAAGATATTACGATATTTTCCTTCACGCAATAAAACTCGAACGGCCTCTGCTAATTCATCCTGGTTAAGGTCGTTCCTAAGCAGAACATGCTCAGCCACAGTCAACCTTTTATGAAAAGGCTTTCTTTTTTGAACGAGAAACAACCAACCTAATTCAAACAAACCTGAACATGATGTATGTTTCCATTTCTTGTCGAATTTATCACAAATATGGCGCAACATCTCACTCTGGGCCGCTATAAATCAAGGGTTTCCTTCTCCTAAAATGTAGCATATTTCCCACCAATTCTTTTCATAACTGAAATTCCTCAAAAATACAGTCTCGGACAAAATTGTTGAAACACTTCACAATTTCTTGCCCTCCCACAATGTTGTTTTGGCAATTGGGCTCAGAAACTCGCGTTAAAACAACATTGTGAGGGGAGAGTGAGCTGCGAAAGCTTCAGATCTGTATAGTCGTGTACTGTTCCAACGAATTTTGTCAGACTGTAGTCGACTGAAAGGAAAATATTACAGTAGATTAATGTTTTGGAATGCCGGCGATAGGCTAACAGAAGAATGCAACTGATTTCTTGAATATATTACAATTTGTGTCTTCTAATCTACACGATGTTATGGTTTGATTTCTTCTATTGATTGTCTTTAACGTTCTTGATCGGAGGAAAGTGAAAAAGTAATTTGCGCGTTTGCAGTTTTGATTTATATATTTCTAAATTTCTAATTAGTTGTCACCTTTCAACTCATGCAAACTTGCTGTGGTAAATGAAATTGCAAATATAGTTCCATACAATAAAACAATTAAGCGACATAACTTAACACGCGAAGCGCGAATCACTTGGTTTAACGTATTAAATTTCAGTCGGAAATTCTTTTCGAAAAGCAAACGATGCCCCCTTCGAAGCTTCTGTACGTTCCTTATATTTTTTGACTAATTTCGAACATAGATGAAGGAAAGATGCCTAACATTAGAAAATAACAGTACGGGAGAATAACTGCAAAAATTGAAACGAAAAAATTTTAAAATAAAAAAGACTCCCCGACCCCGACCCCGACCCAGGCCCCGGCCCCGCGTTTTGGCTGCTACCACTTGCTAGAGAAGGCGGACAAGATACTTTACAAAAAAAGATCGAACGACCCCGAATGTCCGTTCTTCCAGTTTTTACCTAAGGAAAAGAAAACAGGCACAATCTTAGAAATACGTCAGTCTCTGTCCCTTGGATCCACACTGACAGATTTAAGAACGTTTTTAGTAACAGAATAATTTTTAAATATGATATGTATTTTTATCTTAAGAAATAAAGATTATTATTATTATTATGGACACTTAGTGATATTGCGGTTTTACATGATCAATAGCACAGCGAGACTAGTCCTAGGCTATGCTATATAATTTATAAATATGAATGTTCAGTTAGACTATTCCTTTCAACGCTCTGCTCCGTTCTTCCTATCTCTTATAGGTATAAAAGTTCTTAACTATTTCAACGTTTTGTGATATGATCCATTTCTGGCTCTTCATTATTAGATATTGCGTCTCTTCTTCGTTCTTTCCAGTTAAATGTTCATTGAGATCATTCTTCAAGCACTGGTGGTATTCTGCTAGGAAATCAAAAACTACATTTACTTGGTTGACTTTGTAATCAGGGTATTGTTGTTTAATACCCGTCCTTAACTCTCTGTATTTGTCTTGCTTGGTCTTCCACCTATCTGATATCAAGCCTATACCGCAAACCGTTCCTTCGATGAGTAGCCATACCTTCTTTTCTTTGTCCATTACTGCTATATCTACTTTGTTGGCGTTGTTTTCCGGCTTTTTCTCCATATGGAATTCAATGTTCCAATTTACTTTGGCTAGTGAGTTCTCTATGACCGGTATCGGTGGTCTTTGCTGGTACCTTGGTCGTTTGTGATCACTTTCTTCATTGAAACCATAGGTTGAGAGTAGGTAGTGGTAGTAAGGTCGCAGCATTTTATCGTGACGTAATGTGTATAGAGACTGGGCTATTTTTGGGCATGCGCTCATTATATGGGTAACAGTTTCTTGTTTCTGTGAGCACATTCTGCATTTCAAGTCGTCTACATGCTGGTGTAATTTGGTCTTTTCATACGTCTTAGTTGGTAGGAGCTGTTGTCGTAGGTTGGTATTCACACTGTATACGATGTCAGGTATGTTTCTCCATTTTTGTAGTAACTTGCACACATCGGTAGCCATTTCTTTGTCCTCACTTTGTGCTGTCGTAAACGCTCCAAGCCATTTCTGTTCTGATGTCTCTTTCATGTAGATGCTGTTTTTTGCTTGAGTGAGGAAGTTTGAGATGTGTTTTTATTATTATCATTATTATTATTATTATTATTATTATTATTATTATTATTATTATTATTATTATTATTATCATTATCATTATTATTATTACTAGTTATAGCTGTCGCTAAAGTGCCAACGAGCCAAGCAACGAGCCAAGCTTGCGTGATCTGGCGGCTGCAAACATCACGCGGCGTACTCGTGCTTAACTCTCATTGGTTATCGCTACGGTCAACATGGTCTACATTACACTCAAATTTGAAGCGCTTCTGAGATTTCGTCCGCCTGAAAATCTTCTCGCGGCTCTATAAGCTGCCGCCTCGCCAGGCCTTCTGTCTTCAGAAGGCCTGACTCGTTGGCAATTATCATTATTGTTATTATTCTATTAACTAGTTATAGCTGTCGCTAAAGTGCCAACGAGCCAAGCTTGCGTGATCTGGCGGCTGCAAACATCACGCGGCGTACTCGTGCGGCACTCTCATTGGTTATCGCTACGGTCAACATTTCATCGCTTTGGTCTACATTACAGCTTTGGGTCTACATTACAATTAAATTTGAAGCGCTTCTGAGATTTCGTCCGCCTAAAAATCTTCTCGCGGCTCTATAAGCTGCCGCCTCGCCAGGCCTTCTGTCTTCAGAAGGCCTGACTCGTTGGCAATTAAAAATAATCGTGGCGATGTGTGTAACTCATAACGTCATAAACAAAAGCAGTAAGTGATCTACAAACGAAAGGATCAGTATTGTTAAAAAGGAGCAGATTTTTGAAGTGATATCAAGGTCTTGAAAGAAATTATACTTGTGAATTATTTGAGCGAAGGGCATTGTACAGCGTGCAAGAGAAGATAACATGAGTTTCATTCTAGATGTTGTTGAACTGGCACAGTGTACAAATTCTAAATTAAATGATCACGAGTTTTAGGGACAGTGTCTCTCCCTGTTTCAATGCCTCAAACGAAGTTAACCAAATAGCATACAAAAATTTGGTTTTATCAACGGAGTTGATAATGTAAATTGGTCACCGTACAGAGATTCTAAAAGCTGACGTTTCGAGCGTTAGCCCTTCGTCAGAGCGAATCGAGGGATTATGGGTTACGTGTAGTTTTTATAGTAGAGTAGGAGCTACGCTATTGGTGGTAACATGGCAACGTGAAAAATAGGAATATATTAGTTAAATGAAAAGCGTTCGTTAATACCGTGAGGATTAAGGGTGCCGATTTGAAAGATGAATTTTTGTTCCAGATTCTTGCGGCTTTCCGTCGTACCTAGATGTAGGGAAAGGCCGCAGATAGCCATGTGTTTTTTGGAGTGGTTAGGCAGATTAAAATGGCGAGCGACTGGCTTAGATGCATCCTTCTCATTCTTCTCAACATCGCGAAGGTGTTCGCGGAACATTTGCGGAGGTACATGTGAAACGATCGGTGATCTTAACAGATCGCTTAGGTCCCGATATCTTGCTAGTGTTAACAATGAAAAGACAAGTTTTGCATCGTGAGCGCGCGCATTTGAAAGTGCCGGGTTGCTCGTTAGTTTTGAGCGCGCTTCTAACTAGAAAGTTGTCTACGTTTTTGTCGCGTTTGAATGAAATAAGTGGAGGTTGCGAAAAGATTCTACCAGTCTCGGGATCATTTTGGAGTAATTTAAAATTACTAAGAATGATGCTTTTGACTGCGTGATTATGAGGATGGAAAGTGAGGGTGACTGGAATTCTGTCATTCTTATCTTTTTGTGACGTTTGTAGTGATGACTGTCGATCAAATTGTTGGGCGCGATGATGGCCCGCTTTGACCACAGAGACAGGATAGCCACGTTTTTCGAAGAACTGGCACATCTCCTCTGATTTGCTGGAAAAATCGGAGTCATCACTACATAGACGTCGAAGTCTAAGAAATTGAGAATAAGGAATGGAGTTCTTGACATGTGATGGATGTGACGATGAATACAACAAATACCTGTGTGAATCGGTAGGTAGTACATAGCACGTTGCCTCTAATAGAAACTTTGATATCTAGGAAAGCCAATGAAGTTTCCGAAATTTCCCAGGTATATTTAAGAGCCGGATGAAAAGAGTTGACGGAGGTTATAAATTGATCGAGTTCTTCTCTGCTGGATGAAATAGCGCCGATGCAGTCGTCGATGTAGCGGCCGTAGAGTTCAGGTTTGGGGCCGTTGTACTGATTAAAAAATTGGTGTTCAACATATCCTACAAAAAGATTGGCATAGCTAGGTCCCATTCTTGTGCCCATCGCTACACCATTAATTTGTTTGTAATAGTTGCCGGCGAATGAAAAACAGTTAAGCGTTAAAACTAGTTCGGCAAGGCGGAGGAGCGTTTCCGAGCTAGGTTCTTTGACAGTGCGTTGATCGAAAAAGTGTTTAAGTGCTTGAAGACCTTCGCTATTAGGAATGACTGTGTATAGAGATGTAATGTCCATGGTGAAAATAAGTTTGTCTTGGCCGGAGAAATTGAAATCGCGGAAAATTTGTAGTGCGTGTGTACTGTCTTTAATGTATGATGCCAAAGATTTGACGATAGGCGTCATAATCCTGTCTAAGTAGCTAGAAATGAGTTCGGTGGGGCAACTACAGGCAGAAACGATAGGGCGACCTGGGTTGTTGGGTTTGTGAATTTTAGGCAAGAAGTAAATGCACGAAGTTCTAGGGGTGTTGATGATGAGATTAGTGGCAGTGTCCGGTAATTCTTGATTAACTATAAGATTTTGAATGGTGTCTTTGACAAGTTTTTGATTTTTGGAAGTGAGATCTTCAGGGATTTTGGCATAAAACGAGGTATCCGAAAGTTTCCGCAAAGCTTCTTTTTGGTAAAGGTCGGACCGCCAAACAACTACCGCGCCGCCTTTGTCGGCCGATTTGACAACTATGTCGTTGCGTTTACTAAGATTTTTAAGCGTCGCCCACTCTTCCGAGGAAAGGTTGGAAAATTTAGTGTTGCGATTGAATTTAAGTTTGTGAATGTCGTGACGGCATTTTTTGGCGAAAAAATCTAAAGAGGCAAATTGTCCCTCTGGGGGAGTCCATTTGGATTTGCGAACTTGAAGTGTTTCAAAAATATCTTTATTAGAAGTGTCCGAATCGTCCTCTTTGTCGTGAAAAAAGGCTTTTAACTGAACGCGGCGAAGGAATTTTTCAACATCTTGCTTAATAGAAAATTCGTTGGTGCGTTTGGTAATAGGGACAAAATTTAGGCCCTTACTGAGAACCGATTTCTCTGAGTCAGTAAGTGGAAGATTTTCTGGAATTGTAATTACGGTATTATGGCTATGCAATGTAGTGTCGTCGGTATTTGCGGACCTATTAATTGTTGAAGTTTTAGAGTCTTGGTTTGGTGTAAATGGTCAAACAATCCAGAATTAAGTTGTCGGATTTTAGCGCGAATCGATTGTACTAAAATTGCTGGACAGATTTTGGAAAGTTCGGAGCGGCAATGAAGAATTTGTTTGTCAAGTGCGATTCGTTTTTGGCACATAGCTCTAATTGTGATCCTCATAATATTGCGTGAAAAAGAATCTTGCGCACATCGAATCTGGTGAAGATACTGATTTGAGTGAGAGAATGTAGACGCATGAAAGTTCGAGCGAAAACCCTTAGGAATGACTTTAGAATTGAGGCAACGGCCGATGAAGTTGATGTGACTACAAAACCTAGTTTTGGCGAAAATGAGAGTGGCTAAACGGAAAGCTAAGTTACTGCTAAGTGTGGAAAAAGGAAAAAGATAACTTACGATTTCCTGGCGTAGCTCCTTGGTGAGTTTCTTCAAGCTTGGCATCGTCGTCTTGGGTCTCCTGTTAGAAATCAATTTCTTAGACTTCGACGAATGAATGAAGGGGTAGTTTCTAAAGAAACTGTGGTGCTGCGTCGGTGGGGAAGTAGTATACAAAAATTTGGTTTTATCAACGGAGTTGATAATGTAAATTGGCCACCGTACAGAGATTCTAAAAGCTGACGTTTCGAGCGTTAGCCCTTCGTCAGAGCGAATCGAGGGATTATGGGTTACGTGTAGTTAACACTAGCAAGATATCGGGACCTAAGCGATCTGTTAAGATCACCGATCGTTCCACATGTACCTCCGCAAATGTCATTTATTGCATAACTTGTACGTTATGCAATAAATTATACATTGGTGAGACAGGTAGACGACTAGGTGACCGATTCCGCGAACACCTTCGCGATGTTGAAAAGAATGACAAGGATGCATCTAAGCCAGTCGCTCGCCATTTTAATCTGCCTAACCACTCCAAAAAACACATGGCTATCTGCGGCCTTTCCCTACATCTAGGTACGACGGAAAGCCGCAAGAATCTGGAACAAAAATTCATCTTTCAAATCGGCACCCTTAATCCTCACGGTATTAAAGAACGCTTTTCATTTAACTAATATATTCCTATTTTTCACGTTGCCATGTTACCACCAATAGCGTAGCTCCTACTCTACTATAAAAACTACACGTAACCCATAATCCCTCGATTCGCTCTGACGAAGGGCTAACGCTCGAAACGTCAGCTTTTAGAATCTCTGTACGGTGGCCAATTTACATTATCAACTCCGTTGATAAAACCAAATTTTTGTATACTACTTCCCCACCGACGCAGCACCACAGTTTCTTTAGAAACTACCCCTTCATTCTTTAACCAAATAGCAGTTTACAACACAAACGTACGGGTCCGCAAATGATACCAGGACCGCGAATGATCCCGGAGCGCAAATATCCCCATTTTGGACCGCAAATAATCCCCAAAAAGTAGTGGAGAATGGTATAAAGGGTGGAATGGTCTGGATTGAGAATTAATGTGAAGAGCGCTTATTTTTATTAAAATCACTTTAAATCATGCATGGCTAGCAACAGGTTTCTGCCTCATTTTAGTTTAAATTTGCCACATTTAATTATCGGATACAATCATCAAAAACTAACTTGAACGCAATTCTAAACCGATTGTGACCAGGGGCCTATTTCTCGAGAAGTCCCGATGACTTTCAGCATGTTTTTTTCGAGATAACTAAAAGCGGATTGTGAAACACTTAAACCCTCTCTCTTCTTGAGATACAGAGGGAATTGTGACATGTGGAAAGTTTAGGGACTTTCGAGAAACGGCCCACTAGTACTGATCTCTTTGACGAGGCGAAAAGGACGCCACCCGGACCTGGCTAGCAGCAATCGTAACATTAATAACTAGAACGCAATGTTTTAGCCTATAAGCTTTGGTTCAACATGCAATACTGCAGTTTTGTTTTTTCCCATGTCCTTGACTAAAAGTCGTCCATTAAACAACTATTACAGAAAACATTTGCTTAAATGCTCCACCGCTCTTAAATACACCTTGTGTGTAGCACTCGAATTTTCTTCCACATCTGGGACAAATCTCTTCTGTTATTTTTCCTTCGCCATATTTTTGCTTTAATTCCGGAGAAATGGCTTGCCGGGGATTCTGAGCAGCTATTGGTTCCAGGCTCCACCCCGATGGATCATCACCTTAACGTGGTGGGGTGGTTTGCGCTTCCCAATGACCTCCAGGGCTACGTCGGAGGGAGCTTTGAGCTCCTGTAAGGGTTACCCTTGTCGAACAGGTCGAAAGGTAGGGAGCAGACGAAGAATGATCCACTGGTCCTCCAGGTTGGGGGTTGAGCTTGGGGCTGATAACCCCATCTTATAAAAACGTAATTATTACAGAAACCAAAAGCAGGAGCATTTCATTCGAAAACGGAAGGAACACCATGACCGCACCTCGCAGTAGATGCACGATGACGCTCGGGAGTCAAACCCGAAAGGAAGCACCTGAGCCGACAGGGTCACTGGTGCACCCTAAAAACACTATGAAGATAGGAAATTGGAATGTGCGCACGTTGTATAGAACAGGGAACCTTGCACAAGCAGCAAGGGAGATGCACAGGAGAGGAATATCCATTATGGGTATAAGTGAAACACACTGGACTGGTCAGGGTAAACTACAAATTGCAGAGGGAGAGACTATTATCTACTCTGGTAGGGAAGATGACATACATAGAGCAGGGGTAGGTATATTGATGTCACAAGATGCAGCTGGGGCTCTCATAGAATGGATACCGGTCAGTGAGAGGATAATTCAAGCTCGTTTTCACTCAAGGCACATCAAACTAACGGTAATACATGTCTATGCCCCAACCGAGGATGCAGATGAAGAGACCAAAGATGAGTTCTATGCAAGGCTACAGGAGGTGCTGGATAAGAGAAACAAGCACGATATGCTGATTATCGCCGGAGACGTGAATGCAAAGGTGGGAGAGGAAAACACCAACTATGAACGAGTGATGGGGAAGCACGGGCTAGGAGCACGAAATCGCAACGGCGAAAAGCTTTGCGATATGTGTGATATGAACGAACTAGTCATAACAGGAACATTGTTTCCTCATAAAATTATCCACAAAGCGACATGGATTTCACCGGATGGACGGACCAGGAATCAGATCGATCATGTCTTGATTAATAAACGGTTCAGGAACTCGGTAGAAGATACAAGGGTCTACAGGTCTGCAGACTTGGGTAGTGATCACTATCTTGTTTGTACAACTATCAGACTTAAGCTCAAGAGACCCCCAAGGCAAAAGAAAACAGGTCGGGTCAAATACGACACATCAAAGCTGGGAAACGAAGATACCCTGAAAGAATTCAAGGTTACCCTAAAAAATAGGTACCAGGTCTTACAACAAGAAGGCGGAGATTTAGAAGAAGATCAACACGAGGTGGAGAAAGAGGTCATGCGGAAAGCGTATACCGAAGTAGCGGATACTGTTTTAGGTAAACCGAGGAAGAAGAAGAAACCTTGGATAAGCGGAGAGTCATGGCAGCTAGTAGATCAACGGGATGCCATCAACAAGAAGATTTTAAGCACTCATTCAGAAAGGGTGAAGAATCAACTAAGAGCAAAATATGCTGCGAAGAACAAGGAGGTGAAAAGGAGCGTCAAGTCTGATAAAAAGAAGTGGCTGACCAACATCGCTAGCCAAGCTGAAGAGGCTGCACGAAGCCAACACATGAAAACACTGTACTTGCTAACAAAGACACTTAGCAATGGCAGCCAGAGTCGTCAAAGCACTTCGGTGATGAACAAGCACGGAAACCTCCTCGCCAACAAAAAAGATATACAAGACCGATGGACAGAACACTTCAAAGAGGTACTGAACAGAGAACCACCACAAAATCCAATAACCATCATGGATGATGACGAAGAAGAGATCGATTTCCAGGAAGCAATAGAGGAGATCGCAGACACTGAGCCAACACTAGGCGAAGTAAAGGAGGCAGTTAGAAAATTGAAAAGTGGGAAAGCACCTGGCATCGATAACATCACCGCCGAGCTATTGAAGACGGACATAGAATTCTCAACAATAAAGATACACGAGCTGTTGTCGAAGATATGGAAGTTCGAGGTTATTCCAGAGGCTTGGAGGAAAGGGTTGATAATCAAATTACCAAAGAAGGGTAACCTAAAGGACTGTAAAAACTCAAGAGGCATAACTCTATTGTCCATAGTTGAAAAAATTCTAGGTCGTATTGTTATTGACAGAGTGAGAAGTGGAGCAGACAAAAGACTCAGGCAGGAGCAAGCTGGTTATAGGCAAGGGAGAGGAACAACAGAGCAAGTCTTCATTCTGAGGAATATCATAGAGCAAGCAAACGAGTGGCAAGCAACTATATATGTGAACTTTATAGATTTTGAGAAAGCTTTCGACTCGGTACACCGGGACAGCCTATGGATTATCATGCGGAAGTACGGCATCCCCCAGAAGATCATAAGGATAATACAGCTGTTTTATGCGGATTTCCAATGTGCTGTAGAGAACCAAGGAGAGAGAGGTGAATGGTTCAATATTAAGACCGGTGTAAAACAAGGCTGCAACATGTCTGGATTCCTCTTTCTTATAGTGATGGACTGGATAATGAGAAGAACTGTTGGCAAGGGGAAAAACGGCATAAGATGGAGACTAACAACAAAACTGGATGACCTAGATTTTGCAGATGACGTAGCATTACTATCCTCGTCAAGAAATCAAATGCAAGAGAAAACCTCAAGGATGGACAGGGGAGCCAAAAGGGTCGGCCTAAAAATATTAAAACCTTGACAAGACCAACGTCATACGAATCAATGCGAAGAATCAAGTACCTATCAGCATGGTGGATAAAAACATCAAAGAAGTAGAAGAGTTTACCTATCTTGGTGCCAAAGTCAATAAAGAAGGAGGTGGGATGGAAGACTTACAGAACAGACTTTCAAAGGCAAGAGGGACATATATTAGGCTAATTAAGATCTGGAACTCCAAGAGCATCTCAAAGAGAACGAAGATGAAACTGTACAAGACCCTCGTCTTGCCTGTATTGATGTATGGATGTGAGACCTGGAAAATGACCAAGAGCGATGAACATGTTCTCAACGTGTTTCAAAACAAATGCCTCCGGAAGATTCACAACATACGTTGGCAAGATCACATCACCACCAAAGAGTTACTAGCCAGAGCGGAAATGTCACCAGTGAGTCAGGAAGTAAAGAGAAGAAGATGGAAGTTCATTGGCCACATTCTAAGGCAGGACAGAGCGAGCGATACAAGGACGGCGTTAAATTGGAGACCGGAGGGAAAAAGAAAGAGGGGGAGACCAAAGACAACGTGGAGAAGGACCGTTGAGAGGGAGATGAAAGAAGGAGGATGGGGTTCGTGGGAAGAGGTGCGGGACGTTGCGGTAAACAGACAGACATGGAAAGCTTCTGTGGAGGCCCTATGTGCCACCTGGCACGCGGAGGATAGGTAACAGGTAACATTGGTTCCAGGCTATGGTAATGCAGCTCTGCTTCATGGCCAAGTAAGGCCATATCTCCAATGGCTTCGTTTTCATAACCAGCTCCGGGGTAGATAATATTCAATCCCGTTTCTCCTAAGCTTGATACTACCGCCACCGGGATTTCAAACATGTTAATTAGGCCCCATAAAGCAATCCAGTCACCCCATTCACCATCCATAGTCATCCTTCTCAGATAGGTATCCCATGCTCCGTGTTTGATGAATTCTCTGAAATGAGTCCCGTCCGGGGTTGTTGGATTACTGCGGAGGTAATTTACCAAGTCACATCGCACTTTTGTGGCACTCTGCGAGACCCTTCCGAGGCGTATTAGCTGGTCATTCATTGCATGGAATAGGCAGTTCCCATCTTTGGGGGTTGGAGGATGGCGATATGTTAATCCTGCCTTTCTCACTCCATGTCCAACCGACTCTTTGGTGATTCACATTTGTCTGAAGCTTGCTTACCGTTTGCCATCCACTGGAAAACTTCGGTAAATCGTTTTCACTGCGCAAGGATGATGCAAGATTTAGTAAATCGCTCGCCATCTCATTTGGAGGATCTTCGTTGAGAGTAAGGCTGCAATGGCTGTCACTCGAAAATAGCAACCTTTTTGCAAAAAGACAGGTAAATACACCACAATCGGTATCATTACTTTGCTTTGGGAGGCGCGGTGGCCTCATGGTCAGTGTGCTCGACTCTGGATCAAGTGGTCCGGGTTCGGGTCCTGGCTGGGGACATTGTGTTGTGTTCTTGGGCAAGACACTTTACTCCCACGGTGCCTCTCTCCACCCAGGTGTATAAATGGGTAACGGCGAAATGCTGGGGGTAACCCTGCGATGGACTAGCATCCCATCCAGGGGGGAGTAGAAATACTCCTAGTCGCTTCATGCTAAGGAAACCGGAGATAAGCGCCGGCCTGATGGGCCTTCTGGCTCGTAAGCAGAGACTTTACTTTGCTTTGGACATTGAGGTGTACACTCGCCCCAATTGTCCTCCTGGAAGAAAGCTTTATCCTCATCAGAAATACAGTGGAGCTCATTTCCTATCAATTTTTCTTTGATGTTATCAAAAATTGCTCGGTAAGTTTTTGTAGTGCAACTAGAGGAATCATAAATGTAAAGGCATAAATTAACAACACTTATAACGATCAGCAGCCAATGGTGCTCGGCAGTAAGGTGTACAGGTGCCATCAGTTTTTCGTACTCCCACAGAGTGTTGTTGCCTATATGTTTGGAGTACGTGGAGGTTTCAATCGGTCGATGCAACGAAGGATAAAAGTAGGACGTTGCAACTCCCCAGTTTCCTTCTTTAATGTCCTCAGTATTCGTCAAAAATTCAAAATACAAAAAAATGGTATCGCCATTAAGCTTTTCACGAGAAAGTATTTGATTTATGCTGGCCTCTAACAAACTGGCGTTGTTTGTCCTTCGCTTGGCTGGTTGATCTATATGGACTCTTTGTGATCTCTGAATCTGGCAGTTCGTTTACCATTGTTACTCTTTGCTTTTTGTTGTCTCTCATTTTCTTCCTCTTTCGTGACTGAAGTAACATCATCTACTTTAAACCAGTTCCTTTTGCTTTTCCGTGTCTCTGGGTCATTGTAACTGATCAAATACATGGTGTGATCTGCCTCAATGATAACTCCTTCACAAGTGCTCTTTAGGGAGTTCTTTTTTCCTTTGACTATTTTTTTGGAAATGGAAATGCGAATCAAAACAGTTTCCCCTTTGTAATAGAGTGAAGGTGGATTTCGCCTTAACTCCCGCTTTACCATATACTGTGCAGCCTCAGTAGAAGCAGAGCTTCCTGCCTGATAGCATCTCGTTCGATTTCTGGCTCCAATAGTTCTTCTCTCTTGCTCTCACCCCTTTCAAAACTGCTGTTATTTTCTTCCAGAACTTCATGGCCCAGCTGTTCAAAAGCCGATTAACGCTAATCGCAGATTAAAAATTAACCAAGGAGTTTATTTCTCTACTCCCAAATGCTGTTCCACGCTGATATTCGGCAAGACTTAAACATTAGAGGAAGTCAATCTTGAAAAACAAAAATAAGCCAAAGAAAGTTTCACCAAAAAGTTGAAAAAATGAAACCAAAGTTCACGCTAATCCTGGATTAGGTTAACCGGCTTTCGAACAACCGGGCCCATATTCTTTCTTTCCCCCAAGAAATAGTTTATTCCGAATCCTATTCGGTGTAACCCGCAATGATTACATGTGGAGAGGGAGAAACGGTTGCAAATAAACCAGACAATTCCAACGCACAGTGGTAACGAAACGAAATAAACTTTAATTGAAGTAACGCAAAAACAGCAGCGGAGAACAGAAAAGTTCGAAGGTCGCTTAAAGGTTTAAATTAAAACTTTGAGGTTGAATAGCAATTCGATGTATCTTGTAGCTGAGAAATGGTTTGCTGAGATATTGTAGTGCTGAAATTTTGTTATGTTGTTGTGGTTCGAACTAGAAAGCAAAAGAAAAAAGCCTAAATGAGACAACACCTTAGATATATTAATTGACTTACGCGCACGTGGCATTGCGATGCAAAACTAAGTAAAAACTAAAATTATCATGCCACATTACGATAATAAACTAATGGCTATAACAACGAAAATATAAATAAAAACGACTTACTTTAGTCTGGCTCCGAGTAACTATGGTAGCTGATAAAAAAGGTAGAAGTGCTTGAAATAGCTTGTAACCAGCAAGTAGCGTTGCAACAATCAGCCTAGTGTAAAAACTACGTGACTCTCAAAGGCGAAATCCGATCACTAAAAACAATCATGCAAGCTAGTACAGCGGTGCGATTGGCTAAATGAACAAAAGGAAATAATGTGCGAATCGCGGCTTAATGTAGACAAACGAATTATTGTATTACGAAAGTAACATTCGGTTTTCTACCAAAGTACACTTCAAATGGACTGAGGAATCGGAGAGAACGACGGGGGGATTCACTGTATAGTTGTTGGTAATGTTGAAGGTACTCCACCCAGTTTAGATCGCCGCCGTTATTTATCATATCAAACCTTCATTTCGCCTTCCACGTTCTGTGTGAGCGCTCGTCTTTTCCTTGCGTTTGAGGACTGTAGGCCGAGCTTTTAACTATGGGAACGTTTAGCGCTTCACAAACAGTCTTTACCACTCTCTTAAATTCCGGACCTTGATCGCTTTGCAAAATTGCTGGGGGGCCGTGCTCCATGGAAATGTCCAAAAGATGCTCTGCCACTTCACTGGTCTCTTTTGTTGGAAGAGGACGCACGAAAAGAAATCTACTAAAAATGCCAATAACAGACCTTATGTACTTATATGTGTCACCATATATATTGCCTGGCGAGCTAACCATACTAACAAGATCCACTTGATGCCTTTCTTGTATTTTGAATGCTTTGATTGGTCGGAGAGGCGCCTTATTATAAAAAAAAGGGTCTCACTTTTTGTTGCTGTTTCATTGAATTTAGATTGCGTTGGATAATCCGACGCGATAAATCGCAGTAGGTATGAGACATTTGTCTGTTTAGTTTTTTTGCGCCTTCACCTTTAGTTTCGTGGTACGCGGAATTCACAAGCTGAGGGACTCAAACAAAGATGTGGTCGCGCTTTGTTTTTTTGAAAAGTCCAACACGAAAAAAACAACAGAACGGAAAAAATAGAAAGAAACTCTGAACCACAGCAACGTGAATCTTAGAACTTTTTGATGGGAAGAGGATGAGGGCCGGGATGGATGTTCCACCAAAACTTGAACTCGACTGGTATAACAATAACCAGGGAAAGTATACACATATAACAAAGCAATAAATGTCTGGTCCCTCGGGAATTTCGGGCTCTCGGGAAAACAAAAGTAATTGTTTCCTTCGGGACGAGACATTAAGTGTATAATGTTGAATTAAGACTGCCACGATTGATTTAACGTCTATTTACATCTGTGATTAAAGTGATATACGGGTATAATATATTGTGATAAGTACGTGTCGGTCATGAAAGCATGAAATTAAGAAAATTAAGAAATATATAAGAAAAGAGGAACTCGGCTTAGTCTTTATTTGACAATCTCCATCGGCAGAAAATGATTAGACAGATCGTTTTCGTAACTAAAAAATACTTCTTCCACGGCACCACTGATGTAACACACATCTCTGTCATGTTGAGATTTGAAACTCAATTTCCTGCGTGAAGTACGAAGAAGAAGTGATTTCGAACTATAAGAAACTGCGATAAAACATATCTAAAGACATTAAAAAATACTAAAAACTTTGCTAAGAGACGACGACGTTTAGCTAACGTCGAAACGTTTTTTAACAGAGTTTTTAGTATTTTTAGAAATGTTTTATCCCAGTTTTTTATAGTTAGAAGTTGTAAAGTGGTATCATTGAACAAAAATAAACAACATTGAAGTGAAAGTGTTTATCAACCTGGATTCCTTTGGTCGCGTTCTTCCCAATGATAACAAGTGAGCAAGGTGATAATGACGGTGAAGAACAAAACAACAACTGACTCAGAATTCAAACATAGCAGACGTGAATGGCTTGGTTTGTTATCTTTTGTAACATACGAAAGGCATGGCCATGGTTATGCAGTTTTTGCCTTGAAGCTAAAACTTGAGCACTAATAAGTGCTACCACGAAAGTGTCCATTTTTGATAATGTGCTCTGCAGGTTGTTACCTTGGTAACACATCTACATTATTTATTATGTATGCAAAACAGTCTGAAAGCTCGAAAGTCCCATGCTGCATAAAGCGCTATTTCTTGTTCACAAGCATTGACTTCACATTTCTTTTGATATTCAAATTTGCTAACCATGGAACAAAAGAAATCATTGCTTTAACATATTAACATATTAACAATGGGTAACGTCACGACAAACATCGCTATTAATCAGTGGCGTACAAACGCATTGCATTCTTGAACTAGTGAGTCATTAATTGACGTCATTCTATCCTCGATAAAAAATTTTAAAATTAGTAATGGTGGACCATTAATTTTAAATAGCAAAATTCCCGTTACGGCTTAAAACTAGGGTAACTCAGTGTTTAGTTAACGAAGTTTTGAAATCCAATGAACAAAAAAAATTGATTTTTTTTACCATACTACCTCTTTACATATCTTATTTCCTTTAATAGTCACCTTAAAATGAGGCTCTCGCCTCATTGTGCTGACTCCCAATCCTCCCCCTAGACATCGAAAATTCCTAACCATTACGAAGCATTACGAAATTTCGGAACCATGACGAAAAGTGTATAATTGCGAGCTTCGGAACCATTCCGAACCAACGAAACCATTTCGACAATTCGGAAGCATTATGAAGATCGGAATTTTTTTACGAATGGCGGGCAATATTAATGAACTTAATAAATAGGATTGAAAACATGAACAGATACTACTAGATAAATGAGGAAGGCGGGAAAAATTAGAAACGCATCGAGCTCGAATACGGCAATAATGCTGAATGACAAACCTCAACCCCCCCGGATAACCACACGTCCTCGAAAGGAATGGAGCTCGTTATTTGGAGCGCGATTGATAATCGAGCTCGAATAGGATCTTGAGGTCGATTAACATGATTCGAGCTCTTTAAATTTCAGTTTTTGCTCCTGGGAACTAGACCTCGGATCGTTTTGACATCGTTATTGTTCGATCTTGACTTCTTATTGACCTCAACAAATGGAGAGCGATTTCAATCGAGCTTCCGTTGAAAATCGAGGTCGATTTCATTTTTTCTTTTCTTTTCCACTTATCGCGTGATCGCATCTTTTGCATAAAATTCTAATAAACATAACTTGGAAATAAAGTGGTTTATTATAAAACTGAGTAGTATTTATTTTTGCATTATTTGTCCAAAACCTTTTTCCCTTTATTTTACTTTTGTAACGTTGCAGTAATATGTGCGAAAATGCCCAGTTCTCCTAAAACCATGCAGTCGCTTTTTAATTTGTTGTAAAAAACGGAGGCAATGCAGGGGGCAGTAAAGAATAGAAACTACAATTGTAGTCGATGACATATGTTCCTCCCACGCGGAGAGAACGCGATTGTCACGTCTACCTTGGGGTTGTAGTTGAAAGTGAAAATCTCTAGAAACAAATCCTGATTTTGTATTTTCAGAGTACTTTATGAAATGGTTACTTTCCTCATATCTTTCCGAACATCTTTCTTTTTGTGAACGTTGCAGAAAGAAAAATCATATTGTTCATAGCAATGTTACTGATGATGATGATGATGGTTCAGCAGCCTTTCAAATTGCTTTATCTTTGGCTGCCTTTCTGAGCGTTATTCCAGCTTCTGCACGACTGAAACCCGATTTTGTGACCTCATATCACAACTTGAAGTAACTTCTTTGGGTAAAAATGTACTGACCGCCTCAGACTGGACACAGACTTGTGCTTGTCGCCTTTAAAATCTTTTACCCAGTTATTGAATTGAAAACGAAGAGAGAAACCAAACTATTAACACGGTGCGAAAGACGTGACAGACAACCCACAGCTTGGTGCAATGTGCATGAAATTGAGGTGAAGATGCAGTTTCGCTTCATGTGCGCCTTTGCATTATATACCTAGAAATTTCTCACCGTGATCGCTTATGAACGGTGCCTACTATTGTTATTGGGCATACGTTCTGCGCATCTCGAGATCCTTGGATTTCTTATAGCTGGTGCTTATTAATACAGGGATATCTTTGCGCGGTTCAACCACGCATTTTTCAGAAATAATTAAGCTTCAATTGAGAAAGAATGCCATACATTGCTTTGTATTTTAAAGGTTTTTACACATTATTCATCAATTATCTTTGAAAGATGAGTGGTTACCCCATTTAGTAACAATTGTTAAGATCTATATTTCCTGCATAATCATAAACCGGGGCAAAAATACCTTTGAATAGGTGCTTATTAATACAGAGATATCTTTGCGCGGTTCAAAAATATACGGAGACAGCAGAATTTAGCAAGTGATCTCGATATCCAAAAAGAAAATTGGGGGTAACCACGCATTTTTAGGAGATAATTAAGCCTCAATTGAGAAAGAATGCCATACATTGCTTTGTATTTTAAAGGTTTTTACGCATATTATTCAATTATCTTTGAAAAATGAGTGGTTACCCCCAATTCAGTAACAATTGTTAAGATCTATATTTCCTGCATAATCATAAACCGGGGCAAAAATACCTTTGAATAGGCCATTTCCGAGTTGCTGTTTGTCTCGGTTTCGAAGTGAGTCTTGGTGCTCAACCAATTGTAAGGGAAATGAGTTTGATTTGCATGAGAATGCAAAACTCATTTCCATTTGAATGGTTGTGCACCAGGACTCGCTATGAAAGTGAGGCATGCAGCAACTCGGAAATAGGCTATTAGTAGGCACCGTCCTCATGGCTTGCAATTAGTCATAACTGGCCAAATTTTCGTCAGCAAAATAATTAAATTTCTCAGACAATGATGGTTCATAAACAAAGTTGGGAATTTCAAGGATTTTTCAAGACCTAATAAAGAAATCAAGTACTTTTCAAGGACCTCAAACGAATTCAAGGACTTTTCAAGACGGGTACTAAAATTCAAGAGCTTTTCAACATTGTGCGAACCATGCAGCAAGGGGCCCTCTCTGTTCCCTTTTTTTATTTTTCCCCTTTTAGTCCTCTCGTAAAAGGCTCGGGGAAGGGGACGACAGGAGAAAGAGCAGGAATCAACCACCTTTTGTTTTTCGGGTTACTCTTTCAAATATAATTATTAAAATGGGCTAATTCTGCCCGTCCCATTTTGTCTTTGTTTACAGTTGAATGCGACATCTTATTCAGGACCATTGCTGTAATCTCAAACCAAAGAAAACCAACCTACAAACAAATGGAAAGAGTCGAGAGGCAGAAACGAGTAAAGACTTAGTGTTAACATAAATTCCGTACCATGACAACGACAGTAAAGGGGGCAAGCGGCTAAGGAAAATGAGAAAACAGTACACCCGGGGGAAGGGTACTGTAATTTCGTTGATTGGCAATAACCATGATCGTGATGATAAACGATTCTGAGGGTGCATGGGTTCTAATATATCGACATCTTTTAGCTAGTTTTTCCTTGCCAATTTAGAGCAAAAACCACAAGTCATTTGTAAGCAATTTACATTAGTCTTCACAAGAAATCGCTATAAACCCAGTGACATTAGCCCCTCTGAAAAGCTGCTGGCTGGCATGACCTTTACCAAAGCCATCTGTGTCTATTTTGCTTTCCTTTGTGATTTGTAGCGAAGTTGTTATGTTGAAAGAGAACACAAGTTTTCCTTTGCTGGTGGACTAAACAGTTTATTAATTTTAAATTCTTTACAGACAAATCAAAGTTGTTGCTTCATAAATAATTAATTGTATATTCTTTGACTTGGATTGTACGATCATTTCTTCAATTCATAACGTTTTTTTCTACTTGTTTACTGATTCGGTCATTCTTTTTCCCAACCAATTATTGTTTTAATTCACCATCCACTCCAAACTTTCCTCATTCATACATTTGTACTTTCGTCCATTGATTTATTGAGGGTCGCAATGGAGGTAACCGTTAGTCATGAAACGTCAAGAAAAGGTTTCCATCAGGCGTTAAAATGACAAAATAATAACCGTTAGCCGTGAAAAAAAAAATCAAACGCATTTAGCGTGTCTTTTTTTTTTTTCAGTTTTGAAAAGTGGAATAGGGAGTATTTCGAATTATTTAGAGACTCCAGAACACTCGACACCGTTTTACCAATTTTGACATTCCGTCCCGCTATTAAGCAAGACAAAACAAGTCCCAAATAACCCCCAGTAATAGAGGATGAAGTAAGAGAACGGATCCCCATGCCCCATCACAGTTTTTTAAAATATATTTTTAGTTCCGCAAAGTTCTTTAAGTTCTCGTTCCCAACGCTGTGCATATTACAAATTTCATTACGTCATTACATCTGGCCTATTCGGTGCCTCTCTAAAATAAAATTTGAAAAAACAATTAACCCTTCTATGGGGATCCATTCTCTTAACTCGTCCTCTCTTGCCCCCAGTTGGCGGTTTTGACAAAAATGTAAGTCGCATTCTGATGACCAATGATGTATTCTATTCAACTTATGTGTACTAAAGAGAACCACAAAAAGCCAAAAAATTTGTTGTTCATTATCAATAAGGGAGGTTTCTTGTTTTTCATGCAAGTTAAGCGTTACGAAAAAAAAAGACTGTTGGCAATGAAAAGCCAATTTTTTTATCCGGTGGCTGTGAAAGCTATCCCCCCATTGCGATCCTCTCACACAATAACTCATACATTTGCATTCTTTGTTGCTTTATTCCTTTTAACATGTTATTGTTCCACCCTGGTTTTTTTTTTCTGGTGGTGCGTCTACTTCGCCCTGTCTGTCATGCCCTTTCTTCTTTTTATTTTTCTTATTCCTTTTCTTCTTTTTCTTCCTTTTATTCTCCTTTCCAACACCTGCTTGAAAATATGAACACAACACTAAGTTAAGCAGTTATTACCCTTCTGTGGGATTTTCTTGGCTCATGAAACTGGATTGCGATTAATTATGCTAAAGGAAAGTTACCTTCATCAACTTTGTCCTCTACTATCCTTGTTGTGTTTTTGCTATTGTCATACTTCCACTAATTAAATAGCATGCAAAAGTGTTCATTTAAGATTCTTAGTCAAGTTTGAACCAATCCAGTCAAGCCAGTCCAAAATAATCTAGTCCGGCCAGCCCAAACCATTCCAGTCCCCTGTCCTAACCAAACCAATCCAGCCAGTCCGAACCAATCCAGTCCCCCCAGTCTGAACCAATCCAGTCCGGGCAGTCCAAACCAACTTTTGATCACGAGTCAATCAACTTATTGACTTGTGTATTAAGGTAAGGTGCATACAATGATACAAGTGCTGCTATTTTTATCAAGTGAGAAAATTTAAAGTAATATTCTAACAAGTTTCACACGGGGGCAGATTGGTTATTTTCCATCCTCCACATCCACTTATAACCCCTTCTACCTGAGAGTGAGACAATTATGCTTGCTGGTTGCTTTTAACTGTGAAAACCAACCATATTTTCGTAAATTGATCTCCCCCTTTACATCAAATTGATCTCCCCCCTTTACATCAAGTATGCATCAGAGTCTATATTAGTTTTCTTAAACCAATATCCTTTTTAAAGTTAATACCTTTTCATGACTCGAACTGGTTCTTGTCAAATTGATTCAAGGAGAAGACATGCAAAGCAAATATTAAAGAAAAAACACTTAATGCATACGCTTAAAATTAATGTTGGTTAGATTTTCAAAAGGCCACATGCCTGGACAAGCAAACAACATCAACACTCTTGTTTCTTGTTATTATTGGTGAAGACATCCTTATCTATATATATTTTATTACTATATAGTTTCTAAAACACGATGCTGTAGCACTCTTCTGACAAAAATAGCCTAATGCCAGATTAAAACTGTACGCTTATTAAAACTGAAATTTCAAAATGCGGTTATTACGAATACAACAATGTTTCTATGGATTCTAACCATAAAGCATCATTTGACAGCCCTAGCAAACGAATGAGCACCGAACTAAAGTAAAAAACTTGTATGCCTTGGAATCTTAGAGACAGTCCAAACAACATTTTGAAGCAGGCTATCTCCTACAATTCCTCTTCCAATTGACTAAGTTATGTCTGTGGGAAATAATATTTTATAATAAATTAAGCCCCATTTAGCCACTCTTAGCAAGTGCAACAAGCTTGTATCTTTCTATTGAAAAATTCCAAGTCCTACTCTTTTGCACAATAGAATTCATAGAAACAGCATTGTATTTGTAGTAGTGGCATTTTAACTCTTTGACGCCCGACCAAAACCAGCCAAACTTTTACTCTGTCTAACGCCTGACTATTTTACTCGTCAATGGAGAACCCCCAGGAGTCAACGGGTTAATCACTCAATGAAAAACTATGTGCCCATTATTTAAAATTCGGTTATAATAAGCATACTGTTGTTATCTACCATCAGGCTATTTTATCTGAAGAGCCTCAAAACAACAATTTATTTACCCTTTACGTTTTAGATGTGAGAACATCTGTAGTGCATTCACCAGTGCCTCGTGGACTCTTCCTTCATTTATGTTAGTTTCTGTGATGAAAAGTGAAAAAATAAATTTCCAAAAAAACAAAAAAACAACATGAGCAAAAACCTTTATTGCCTGATACACCGAAATAATATATGATTACATTTGGTGAATAATAGAAAATGAGTGCTTAGCACATACAGGGTTTATGGGGTACAGGGTTCATTTTTCTTACCATTTAAAATATCCGCACACTGTGGAATTTGTGAGGGAACCACTACCAGCAATGCTGTTTGCTCACCCACACCATATTTTGCTTGAACTGCAAGACATCAAGACAACAAGATTCACCTCAATATTAAAAAACTGTGTTGACAGTGTAGTGGTCTCCCTGTGCTATTGTACTTAGGTCACGTGACTAGCAAAATCACGTACTTGAGAGCGGGGTTGTTGAAATAAAACTCGTAAGAGCTTGATTGAAGTGGTTCATCAGTTTCCCTTCACGGTTTAGAGCTAAGAACGTTACATGGTGTCAGAAGTAAACTTCTGAGCGAGAAGTACAGCAAGATTTCGCTCACGCTTAGTTTAATTTGGATTGATTTTGATGAGAAATAGCGACGAAACCTTCACCAAATATGGACGCCAGCACAAATGACACAACTCCGCCAACAACAAGCAGCAGCACAGCACCGACTTCAAATTCCACACAGCAAGTCTTCACCTCTAATGTTCCGTTACCGCCAAGGTTGGAACTTCGAGGAAATCTGGCGAGAAATTGGAAAAACTGGCTGCAAACGTGGAAAGCGTACGAGACAATAACAGGCTTGCACCTAAAACCGCAAGATTACCGTGTCGCCACCTTTATCGCTTGTATTGGGCCTGAGGCTATAGAGATCCACGGTGGGTTACCCTTTGCATCCGAAGCAGAGAAAGGTAGCATTGACAAAGTTTTAGAGCTGTGGAACAATTATTGCGTAGGTAAAACTAACACCATTTACGAGCGCTACAAGTTTAATAACAGATCACAAGAGCCTGGCGAGACAATCGACGCCTATGCAACTGCAGTCCGCACATTGGCAGACACGTGTTCGTTCGGTACTTTGAAAGAAGAAATGATCAGAGACAGGCTAGTATGTGGAATTTCTGATAATGCTCTTCGTAAAAAGCTACTTCAAGAATCGCAGCTAACACTGGAGAAATGCATGGATTATTGCCGAGCAGCCGAAGCGGCAAATAGCCAGCTAAAAGAGATATCAAGCCATGGCCCAGACACCTAAATTATCTGAATAAATCAAAGAAAGGAAAGCCTCAGTCGAAGCCACAGTTTCGAGCACAGCCAAACCTCGGAAGAAACGCTGGCTTGCCAGGAAATAAGCAAATGATCATGAGAGATTGCAAATATTGTGGATGGAGACATGAGTGTAAGAAAGAAGAGTGTCCTGCATTCGGATAGACCTGCAATACGT